>NC_084602.1:3479350-3779350 GCF_033807715.1 Cololabis saira
ATCCTCTGTAAAATTGTGATTTTATTCATAAATGTAAAATAAAAACGATAATGTTCCCTGTTCTCTTGGTGATGCCTTTTAAGGGGGTCTTTAGATTTTGCCTGGATGTACAACAGCCCTCCTCCCTCCCTCTTCTGTATTTTTCATCCTTGATTCTCTCCTCTCTTCTTTCACTTTGTCATCTTCTGCCTTGAAACTTGTGAGAGGATCACGTTTCTCATCTGTCTTTGAAAAAACATGTGCCGTCTCTTTGAAAAAGTCTTTTTTTCCTCCTTCCAGGTGTCCCCCACTCCCACTCTCCACTCTCCCATCTACTTCCCTCTCTTTGATCAGTCCACTGCACGATGCTGTTGCTACAGTCTGTCTGCGTCACACGCAACGACTGACATCACATATCCACCAGTCTGGGGATGAACTGGCTGAAAACAAGTCCTCCTGCATGAGAGACATCTTTTAGCTTGATTTTATGGTGTTCATATGCACATCTACACATATGCATATCTGCTTATCTGCTCATATGCATATCTGCTCATATGCACATCTGCACATCTGCTTATCTGCACATCTGCTCATATGCACATATGCATTGAGTAACTGTATTCATCAAATCAATGAGTGGAGGTGCCAGAATTTTCTCCAGCTAAATGCAGAAAAGACAGAGGTGATCATTTTTGGCCCTAAAAATGAAAAAACTTATTCATGCATTCATTTTCAGTGGGTTGGATTATTGCAATGACATCTTTACAGGCCTTAACAAGAAATCTATCAGGCAGCTGCAGGTGATCCAGAACACTGATCCAGAGTCCTTACAAACACCAGGAAACTGGACCATATTACACCAGGAAACTGGACCATATTACACCAATTCAATTCAATTCAATTTTATTTATATAGCGTCTAATACAACAGAGTTGTCTCTAGACGCTTTCCAGAGACCCATACCCAGAACATGACCCCCGAGCAGTTATTACATAAACAATGGCAGGTAAAAACTCCCCTAGTGGGAGAAAAGACACCAGGAAACTGGACCATATTACACCAGGAAACTGGACCATATTACACCAGGAAACTGGACCACATTACACCAGGAAACTGGACCATATTACACCAGGAAACTGGACCATATTACACCAGGAAACTGGACCACAATACACCAGGAAACTGGACCATATTACACCAGGAAACTGGACCATATTACACCAGGAAACTGGACCACAATACACCAGGAAACTGGACCATATTACACCAGGAAACTGGACCATATTACACCAGGAAACTGGACCATAATACACAAGGAAACTGGACCATATTACACCAGGAAACTGGACCATACTACACCAGGAAACTGGACCATATTACACCAGGAAACTGGACCATATTACACCAGGAAACTGGACCATATTACACCAGGAAACTGGACCATATTACACCAGGAAACTGGACCACATTACACCAGGAAACTGGACCACAATACACCAGGAAACTGGACCATATTACACCAGGAAACTGGACCACATTACACCAGGAAACTGGACCATATTACACCAGGAAACTGGACCATATTACACCAGGAAACTAGACCATATTACACCAGGAAACTGGACCACATTACACCAGGAAACTGGACCATACTACACCAGGAAACTGGACCATATTACACCAGGAAACTGGACCATATTACACCAGGAAACTGGACCACATTACACCAGGAAACTGGACCATATTACACCAGGAAACTGGACCACATTACACCAGGAAACTGGACCACATTACACCAGGAAACTGGACCATATTACACCAGGAAACTGGACCATATTACACCAGGAAACTGGACCATATTACACCAGGAAACTGGACCATATTACACCAGGAAACTGGACCACATTATACCAGGAAACTGGACCACATTACACCAGGAAACTGGACCATATTACACCAGGAAACTGGACCACATTACACCAGGAAACTGGACCACATTACACCAGGAAACTGGACCACATTACACCAGGAAACTGGACCATATTACACCAGGAAACTGGACCATATTACACCAGGAAACTGGACCATATTACACCAGGAAACTGGACCATATTACACCAGGAAACTGGACCACATTACACCAGGAAACTGGACCATATTACACCAGGAAACTGGACCATATTACACCAGGAAACTGGACCATATTACACCAGGAAACTGGACCATATTACACCAGGAAACTGGACCATATTACACCAGGAAACTGGACCATATTACACCAGGAAACTGGACCACATTACACCAGGAAACTGGACCATATTACACCAGGAAACTGGACCATATTACACCAGGAAACTGGACCATATTACACCAGGAAACTGGACCACAATACACCAGGAAACTGGACCATATTACACCAGGAAACTGGACCACATTACACCAGGAAACTGGACCATATTACACCAGGAAACTGGACCACATTACACCAGGAAACTGGACCATATTACACCAGGAAACTGGACCATATTACACCAGGAAACTGGACCATATTACACCAGGAAACTGGACCATATTACACCAGGAAACTGGACCATATTACACCAGGAAACTGGACCACATTACACCAGGAAACTGGACCACATTACACCAGGAAACTGGACCACATTACACCAGGAAACTGGACCATATTACACCAGGAAACTGGACCACATTACACCAGGAAACTGGACCATATTACACCAGGAAACTGGACCATATTACACCAGGAAACTGGACCACATTACACCAGGAAACTGGACCATATTACACCAGGAAACTGGACCATATTACACCAGGAAACTGGACCACATTACACCAGGAAACTGGACCATATTACACCAGGAAACTGGACCATATTACACCAGGAAACTGGACCATATTACACCAGGAAACTGGACCATATTACACCAGGAAACTGGACCACAATACACCAGGAAACTGGACCATATTACACCAGGAAACTGGACCACATTACACCAGGAAACTGGACCATATTACACCAGGAAACTGGACCACATTACACCAGGAAACTGGACCATATTACACCAGGAAACTGGACCATATTACACCAGGAAACTGGACCATATTACACCAGGAAACTGGACCACATTACACCAGGAAACTGGACCATATTACACCAGGAAACTGGACCATATTACACCAGGAAACTGGACCATATTACACCAGGAAACTGGACCATATTACACCAGGAAACTGGACCACATTACACCAGGAAACTGGACCATATTACACCAGGAAACTGGACCACATTACACCAGGAAACTGGACCACATTACACCAGGAAACTGGACCATATTACACCAGGAAACTGGACCACATTACACCAGGAAACTGGACCATATTACACCATATTACACCAGGAAACTGGACCATATTACACCAGGAAACTGGACCATATTACACCAGGAAACTGGACCACATTACACCAGGAAACTGGACCATATTACACCAGGAAACTGGATCACATTACACCAGGAAACTGGACCATATTACACCAGGAAACTGGACCATATTACACCAGGAAACTGGACCATATTACACCAGGAAACTGGATCATATTACACCAGGAAACTGGACCACATTACACCAGGAAACTGGACCACATTACACCAGGAAACTGGACCATATTACACCAGGAAACTGGACCATATTACACCAGGAAACTGGATCACATTACACCAGGAAACTGGACCATATTACACCAGGAAACTGGACCATATTACACCAGGAAACTGGACCATATTACACCAGGAAACTGGATCATATTACACCAGGAAACTGGACCACATTACACCGGTCATGAAATCACTACACTGGCTTCCAGTGAGTCAAAGGGTAGAGTTTAAAATCTTACTGCTGGTCTACAAAGACCTGAATGGTCTTGGACCAAAATACATGCTGGATCTGTTGGTTCCTATGAAGCTCCCAGACCCCTGAGGTTCATCTGGATCTGTTAGTTCCTATGAAGCTCCCAGACCCCTGAGGTTCATCTGGATCTGGTTTGTTGTGGTTCCAGAACCAGAACAAGCAAGGTGAGGGTTCAGTTATTCTGCTCCTCACCGGTGGAACAAACTTCCTGTAGACCTGAGGTCTGCTCCAACTGTAGATCCTTTAAATCAGGATAAAAACATTACTGTTTACTGAAGCGTACTCCTAAATTAAATACTTACCTGCTGGACTCTACTGCTCTTATTTTTAACAATTTGTGCTTTTTATTATTTTACCTCTTTTCTTACAATTTTATTTCATTTTATTTGTTCTTATTTCTATTTCCCTTCTAATTGACTTGTTTCTGTTTAATTATGTCTTGCTGCTTTTAATGTTGATGTAAAGCACTTTGAATTACCTTGTGTTGAATTGTGCTATATAAATAAACTTGTCTTGCCTTGCTCATGTGCACGCACATCTGCACATTGCAGCCAGGATGACAAAATGAAACCAAGCCACCGTGCCGCCCCTATATATATATATGTACAGCTCTTGGGGAGACCTCAAGGATCCACCAACATGCTCGAAACGGAGTAGGAATGAAGGAAACACTTATCCAGTCCTGCCCCTGAATCATATACACTGACATATAACAAGACGAGTTTCAATAAGCTTACTTATAAAACACGCATACCTACTTTAATAACTGTTCTTTACAGTGATATAATACTCAATTATATGTATATATAAATATAGTAAAAATCAAACAAATCAAGGCAAACAAAAACAAAACAAACACCCAGCATTTAGTTGTGCTACTATGTATGTATGTACTAATAGAAGTAATTATAATGCATAATTACATTATCATTACTTTACTATAAGACTACAATATAATAGAGAACAATAGACAGCAATGGTATAACAATATACTTGAATAACTATATAAGAGCACGGATACACGTTCTGAAAGCTGCACCTAAACATCCTGGAATGGCCAGGACCAGGCGTCTCTGCAGAACCTCACGTCCTCACGTCCTCCTTGTCCTATCGAGCTGCGGTGCTTCAGCCCAGTCCCCTGAGATCCATGGAGCCATTTCTGGTTTCTGGAAACCAATATTACGTATCGTGTTCGTTGCTCAGCCAAAGTGTCCCTGTGTGTCTGCATGCCGCCACCTGATGTTCATGTTATGTGAGTCTTGTATGTAATATAAACACATTGTATATTTTATATAATAATCCCAGATATTTGAAGTTATAAAACGTTCACCTTAGTGTCTATATAGAAACAAAAAAGAGAGAAAAGAAGGAATCCAGCGACTCGTGCCCAAACCACAGAATGAGAGCGTGATAGCCAAACTCCACAGGACAAGAATAGTTTCCTGTAGGAGTCAAACCTGGCTCTCCAGGTGAAAACCTGATCTTTCAGATCCCTCTCAGCTACATCTGAACTCTTTTTGTATCGTTTGATGCGTGACCCGAAGTCAGTTGCACGTATGTCAGAAAAGGGAATAAATACATAAATAAAAAGACTTGGACTGGGTTCAGGTTTCTTCTTTGTCGACTTCTGGTCTGTCAGGTGGCGGGGTTGTGCCCTCCCTCCTCCACTGCAGTTGCAGTTCAGGTAAAGCCTTGTTTTCACTTGCACACACACAGTTAAGCTGCTTTCACATAGAGGGCACACAGCGGCAGCCGCCACCGGCTTTCCCATTCATTGTGTATGTGCTGCTGCCGCGCAAGGGCGCAGGGTCTGCCGCCGAGGTCGGCAGCGCCAACAGGGTGCGCGCCGCTGAGTTTGCGCGGCGGCAAAGGGTTTTGCAGAGACGACACAAGGTGGGCGCAAGTGGGAGCAGAGCAGTGCGCGCCTGCGCACATCGCGTACATATTTGTTGCAAGTTGCTTGGTGACCGAAAAAACGTTTTTCCGGTCTGGCGCCGTTTTCCCACTCGTTTGGACGTACAGTAGCTACAGCTCGGTTTGCAAAATGCATCTGTCCTGGTTCAAAGAACAGCCCTGGCTTTAGTTCTTCTTCTGAGGAGGAGGAGGAGGAGACGAGCAGCAGGAAGGAGGGGATGGGTCCATGAAATCCTCATGAAGACAGGATTTGGGGGAATACAGGCTCGATCAGGAGCTACAGCTCCATGATGGCCAGGTCTACTTCAGGCTGAATCATATTTTATTAAAAAACCTTTCTGAACTATGTTGTTGTTTTTTAGCTCATGTCAGTCATCTAGATTTTGATACTGAGTGGACATGTAGTAAAGTATGTGCTTCAGTTTGCAAAAGTATTGACACGTGGTCTTTTCATAACCATATATTGATAAATGATTCAATTGATCCTGATATGATGCATGGAAATGCTATATTATATTTTAAATTAACATTTTATTGTTAAAAGAGCAAAGGAATATCACATTTCTACCACTTTTAAACACACCAGGTATGTCCAAATTCTGGGAGATTTCTCTTCACTGTTGTCCCTTTTTATTGATGTCCTGATAGGCCTGTAGTCTCATCCCACACTCCTCACACAGACTCACAGCCAAGATCATTCTTTCTTCCATCTTGATCTTCTCTGATCTACAAGCTGCAACTTTTTTTTCTCCCTCCAGCACCTTCTCCCCTATTGGAAACCGCCGAGATGCCGTCACAGGGCGCACGGTGAAAATAAAAAATTTCCAATTCACAGCGGCAGCTTGCGCCGTCTTGCGCCCTTGCTGGCGTGGCAACTCGGCGGCAGCTCAGCGGCGTGCGCCCACTTGCGCCCTTTGCCGCCGCTCAAACCGGGCGGCATGCACCCTGTTGCGCGCCGCTGACCTCGGCGCAAAGCCCTGCGCCCTTGCTGCGGCGGCAGCACATACACAATGAATGGGAAAGCCACATAGTTCAGAAAGGTTTTTTAATAAAATATGATTCAGCCTGAAGTAGACCTGGCCATCAAGGAGCTGTAGTAGCTCCTGAACGAGCCTGTATTCTCCCAAATCCTGTCTTCTCATGAGGATTTCATGGACCCATCCCCTCCTTGCTGCTGCTGCTGCTCGTCTCCTCCTCAGAAGAACTAAAGCCAGGGCTTTTCTTTGAACCAGGACAGATGCATTTTGCAAACCGAGCTGTAGCTACAGTACGTCCAAACGAGTGGGAAAACGGCGCCAGACCGGAAAAACTTTTTTTCGGTCGCCAAGCAACTTGCAACGAATATGCGCGCTGCTCTGCGCGCTGCTCTGCGCGCTGCTCTGCGCGCTGCACTGCGCGCTGCACTGCGCCGAGTCTGCTCCCACCCCGGCGGTGTGCCGCGTTCTATGTGAAAGTAGCTTTACACAGACATACACACCTGCTCACTCCCCTACTGTACATACTCACTCCACAGTTTTGGGGGATAGATAATCACAGTATAAAAATAATTCTAAATTATTTTTATTATTTTTAATAAAAATAAAATATGTTATTAGAATAATACATTTTGTGCACTCAAAGGTCTTAACTGGGATTGTCAACCAGTGGTCCGCGGCCCCCTGGTGGTCCGTGGCGGTATTGCAGGTGGTTCGTGAAATTGGTAAATGGAAAACAATAATAATTTATAAAATATATATGAATTTTTTATTTATTTTCCATTTACTATTCATTTTTGTGAATAATTTACTCATACAAATTATGTCAAATGAGTGAGAGTGAGCGCTCTTGGCTTCCTATTGTTCATTTTTTTTATAGCAAAAGGTGCAAATACAAATAGACACTGATGCAAATGAATAGCCTATATAGGCCCATGCTCTTATTTAAAAGCAAGGTGCAAAATAAAACAAACATTCCCAAAAGCAGTTGGTCCCAGAGTTGCTTCTTGGTTATAATGGTGGTCCCTGGGACAAAACCAGTTGAAAACCTCTGTCTTATACGATGGATGGAGATAAATTAAGCACCGGTGTATTTATCGCCTATTGGATGAGTCAAAGACTGATCTTACATAACCCAAAGCCCAAGAGCTCCTGTCCAGTGTAACATTTATTTCAGTGTCCTATCGATTTATTTCAATGATTATTTATTAAATTAAATACTTATTTATTTATTTAGTTTTGAGTAAAACAGCGCTCCATACTAGGCTGAATCTTAGATGAGACATGAGCTCCTGGCAGATGCTTCCCACGAGGATCAGTGTAATACGGGGTTAAGTGTTCCTAGCTTGTCGTCATACTTTTACCAGTTAAATGTTTCCAGGCTTGAGGGATGAAGGCACCCGTGTCATCTGAAAGGCCGATGGTTCCTGATTCTCTGTATTTTCACTCACCTGCTTCCAGCTAATCCAATCAGGCATTTCTCTAACACAAGGGAACGCTTTTGGAGTGAAAGGTTATGAATCTTTGAAGCCAATTACCTTGCAGACTGCAGAATTATCACGGTTAGTTTCCCGCGGACGGCGAGCGCTGACAGCCAGCCAAAAGAAACAGAGTGGAGAAATTAGCCTGTCAAGACTGTGCTGCAGCTCCAGCGGGCTTACCTGCGGCCCGGCCCACACAGATAAAGCCTCTGATGTTTTGAAAGGTTGTAGCTGAGCCTTATTTTAGTGCCAAGACGAGCACATGCTTATCCTTATTAGTATCTCCTCACTGCTGCTGAAAACACAGGAGGAGACACAGATACAGGAACTGGCAGCCGTCAGCTGAGGACATGCCAACCAATTATCCTGGAAAACACTTTTGATTGGAGAAAAGTAATATGAACAACCCCCACCCCCCTGAATTTATAGCATCACAAAGCTTTAAAAGTTAAAATGCTTTGTGACTCTAATTTCCTTGACCTTGTTTTTATTTTTTTGTCAATCACGAGGTGAAGGTGGATGCAATTTACTGTTGTCTCTGACTGCAACTTTGGTCCAGGTTGCTAGATTCAATACTCCCGTGGCTCAAACAATGCTTTTAGAGTGCAAACATGTCGCATTCTGGGAAAATTGTCTGGAGAAGTCTTCGTTGATGTGATGTTTCATTGTTTTATCAGAAATGTAAAGCAGCAGCCCGAGTGCTGACAGGAATCAGCAGGAGAGACCACGTCTCTCCAGTGTTAGTGTTGCTCCATTGGCTACCTGTAAAATTCAGAATCCAATTTAAAATTGTATTACTTGTGTATAAAGCCCAAAACGACTTAGCTCTGCATTATTTGCAAGACCTGATAGTGCCTTATGTTCCTGGCAGAGCTCTCCGTTCTCGGAGTGCAGGTTTACTCGTAGTATCCAAATGTAGATTTGGAGGGCAGGCGTTCTGCTATCAGGCACCATTACTTTGGAACCAACTTCCAATCTGGGTTAAAGAGGCTGACACCACCTCCACCTTTAAAACTAAACTTAAAACCTTTCTGTTTAGTAAAGCCTATAGTTAGTGTTTAGTAAACCTCTAGCTGTTGTTGGTAAATCTCTAGGTAGTGTAAACTCTAGTGTGTTAGAGTCGCTCCTGTAGTTTCTTGTGCTGGCCCCCCCTTTTCTTCTCTTTTTTCTCTTTTGTACATGGTGCAGCATCCTCTGCCGGTGGCGAAGAGCATCTCTGAATGCACAACACCGGACCCTGCAGCGTGGGAGTGAGAGGGGCAGGGTAACGGCCCGGTCAGGCGGGGGAGAGATTTGTCCGTCAAGACTCCTCTCCCTGGCCCTGCCACTTCTCAACCTTTCCCCGACCCCCGGTCATCCCGTTGCTGCTTCCACCTGCCTGCTGTGCTGCTGATGTCCCGGACCCCCCAGTCTGGCCTTCGGCAGGAGGGTCCCCCCTTATGAGCCTGGTCCTGCTCAAGGTTTCTTCCCTCCTAAAGGGGAGTTTTTCTTGCCACTGTTTGGCTTAAGGTTTTTCTCCCACTAGGGGAGTTTTTACCTGCCATTGTTTATGTAATAATTGCTCGGGGGGTCATGTTCTGGGTCTCTGGAAAGCGTCTAGAGACAAGTTTTGTTGTATTAGACGCTATATAAATAAAATTGAATTGAATTGAATTGAATTGAAAATGAAAACATTGTTCAGTAGTTTTTATTTCTTCCTTCAAGATGTTTGTTGTATTATTCATGTGAGAACAGCTGTGCAGCCTCGTGGTATCTGATTACATCAGGGAACGAAGCCGGGAGATCATTTTACTGAACTCAAATCCAACTCAAAGGGTTTTTTCCAGGTGATTTTTGCAGAAGTCATTTTGGTATCGAAACCACACGGAATATCAAGTAAAACTCAGATCCAGTCCAGCGTCAAAAACTGATGAAGGAGATGTGGTATTCAGTGAAGAAGAAAGGTTCATAAAGATAAACTTTCTCTGTGACATCACAGCATAAACCACTACTGAAAAGGTTCCTTTCCATGTTTTTCTCATTTTTAGTCAATTTTGGTGTTCAGAGGAGAGAAAATACTTTTTTCTTTCCTTTGACGTCAGACAGCCTCATTTACACCATCTGAAGAGTCCCAAAGTTTGAGAAATGTATAACACAATAATTTAACGTCTGTGCTGAGAACGAGACTCAGACAGATAAAGTCAGGCTCTGAAGTTTGGAGCCCCGTTTCCGGTTCAGACGTTTCATCTATCAGTTCGGTAAAATCAATCCCACCACATCTTAAATTAGGACAATAGTTTGATAATAAACAACGAATTACAATCTTTCAACCCTGATCCGTCAATATGTTAGCGAGTTTGATGAGTCCTATCAAATCACTCTGTCAGGTGTTTGTGTTAACACACTGGGAGTGAGGAAAGACATCAGCAATAAGAGAGAGAAATGCCTGACATCTACAGAGCTGACACGTGTTATAAAAACATCTGGAATCCGCAGCTGCAATTTTGTGACGGTACAGTTTGGAAAAGACAGCACATGTTCCTCCTCAAAAACAACCGAACAGCTTTGGCTTGCAATGCTGGATTAACAAAATTGTTTGGCTTTAGCTCACAGCGACACGTTTAGCCAGAAGCGAACACGATATATCCAAACAGAGATTTGGTACTAGCTACCCAGCACACTTTTGGCAGGTTGATCATTTGGACTACCACAGCTTCCTAGCTGGCCAGATGTGAAGCCATCTGTCCAGCAGCTAAAATTTGGCTGCAAGTTAGGTCCAAGTTGATGTTTGCACTTGAACTCCAAGTGCAGAGAAGTGGCTTCAAGGATGTAGAACGGGGGAAAATGAGAGAAAGGAGGGGAAAGTTGTGTTGGCGGTGCTGATGAGGTCAGGGGTTATGATCAGAATCAGAATCAGAAATAAGTTTATTGCCAAGTTTGTTAGACACAAACAAGGAATTTGTTGTGGTGATTGGTGCAATACAAAGAGCAAATATATAATGAAAAGAGAAAATGTACAACATGAGAGAAAATGTACAACATGAGGTTTAAAGGAGCTTGAGGCCGGATTGAGGCAGAATTTATAAAAAAAATGTGTATACGTTTTAAGTTTTCTAGTAATAATCTCAGATGAAGCGTTCCAAACCCAAAAGAATGATTCCTCTAGTGTATCTCTCCTTTGCCTTGAACAGGCTGTGTGCTGCAAAATGTGCTGCAATTCGGTCCCGAATTTCCCGCGCTGGGCTGCGGATGTGACGTCACATGACGCTGCATGCACGTTCTCCCCGTTCTCCCGTGCCGGCTTCAATGTTGGCTGCAGTACCCCCAACGACCGTCGTGGTGAAGGGTGGCGCTAGAGAGTCTCATTTTTTAAAAGGAGCCTCAAGCTCCTTTAAAAGTGCTGGATATGAGTCTGTACAAAGTTGAATTAGGATGTGCGTTAAAGTAACGCATAAGGTCAGGATTGGAATCTTTACGTTAATGTAACGTAGAGTGGGATGGGGAGGCAGTCCGTGGTGATGGACCGCAGCCTCCTGCCAGAGGGAAGAGTCTGGAACACTTTGTGTCCGGGGTGGGAGGGGTCTGCTGCAATCTTTCCTGCACCTTCAGGTCCTGGAGGCTTCAGGGTCCTGGAGGCTTCAGGGTCCTGGAGGCGTGCAGAGACAACTTTGTTGTAATAGACGCTATATAAATAAATTTGAATTGAATTGAATTATGTTTTAGGTTGTGTCTAATGTTTTAAGCATTGATGTAATGTTTGGAAAAACAATGACATGACAGGCTGCCATCGTCTTTTATTAAATGTCTTTAATCCTAACAACACTATTGTCCATTATTTAAAAAAAGAAAGAAAAAAAACAGCACAGTCATGATCTTTAGTTGCTTCATTAACAGGCCACAGATGTTTTTGTGCTGCAGCTGTGAGGTGAAGCTTGTGCTGTGGCGTCTCCCTCCCGTCTCCCTGGCCGCTGACTGCTGCCTGGCGGGGATTAAGTGCTGCCAAACACTGGGGTAGAGTGGCATGGTGTGACCTCCTGATGATGTGCTGACATTATTGCTTTACTTCCCGGTGAGTGGGCTGGCATGCTGTGACTTCACCGTCACCCTCATGGATGTTTTATATGTCAGTGGCATTTAAAGCTGATAGGTTGTCAGACTGCAACCAATGAGATCATTTGCATCAAATGCAACGGGGGATGATGGTGAGGTAAAACGGTATTGTACTCATTCTTTTATCTAAAGGGCCCTTTTTTTTCCTTTTTAACCATTTTTCTCGTGCTCATTGTTTCCTCTATTGGTTTAGGAACTATGTTAAATCATCCATGCAATCGTTTTAGTTACTGTTTAATACATTTCAATGGCGTTGCCTTAAAGCTCTTGTACATCTAAATAAGAAGTCCATCAGCCCATAACATCTCACAGGTAGTTAAATATGACCCACAGAAGCGTCCTCTGAATTAGAAACCCTAAAGCCATGCACCTGAGCGCTAAATGACCATGCCTGTACCCTGAAACACAACACAAACGGGCGTTGCACCCAAAAGTGGGCATCTTTTTTTTTTTTATCCCTGATTTTTTTCCCCCCATTTTCATCACCCAGTGCTCCTACTTAAGTCAGTCCTGGGCATTGCTCCCTCTACCAACCCCGGGAGGTCCCTGCACTGAGCTCAGGTCTCCTCCTTAACCTGAGGAGTGAGCAGGCCGCATCTTTTCACCAGACAGGATGGGGCTTCTCCGGCCGGACGTAGCGCGTGGAAGGATCACGTTATTCCGGCCGGATCCTCCCCACCCCATCTGTTCCCCGGTTGGCCAGAGGGGGCAGTAGAGCCCAGGACTGCTGCATGTTTTTGTGAGGGTAGCTCACATTAACTACCCAAGGGAACACGGGGAGAACATACAAACTCCACACAGAAAGGCCCTTTCTCCAACCCCACCCAGGGTGTGGGCGCTGAAGTCATGGGGGAACTAACACGCACTCAGCACTAGGGATGGGAATCGAAAACTGGGCCTTTTTTGCAAATAATTCCCTTATCGATTCCAGTGGGCGCGAATGACGTCACCACACACGTTGCGTAGTTACGCAACGTGTGTGGTGACGTCATTCGCGCCCAGCAGGAAAACATGGGGACAATGCGGCATAAACGCTCAAAAGTTTGGTTACATTTGACCAAAAAGGATGACAACAGGGTGACTTGCAATACTTGCAATGTGGACATTTCAACATAGGGAGGAAACTGTTAGGGCTCGGCTGGGCTTTCCTCCGCAAAGTGGGAGCCTGGAGTGTTTCTAATCAATTAGAAAATGTAAGGAGTTTATTCATGCTGCAGTTTTACTTTGCAGCCACCCAGACAAAACAAGTGGGGCTCCGCTGAAAAATGAGGGCTAGCACGGTTCAGCACCGAACAAATCATGTAACCATAACTGATGCAGTGAATCAGTTTTAATTAAACAAACAAATTACAAGCGAGACTTCTGAATCTGTTACAGCTGGGTGAACAACTGTTCAACACGTGATTAAAAACTGAAGGATAAAACCTGGAAAATAGAATCGAATTTATCTAACAAAATCAACATATGAACTCATCATTGTATGAAGCTTCTTTTTTTTGTACATATATATGCAGGGGATGGGGGGCATCTGCTGCAATCTGAAATAAGAGAAATACAGGAAAACACACTGTAACACGGCGTGTGCTACGGGGTCACAGAGACAGCAGACACCGGGATCTGTTAGGACTTTTTATTGTTTTTCCGTGCACCAACACCACGGTTCCTCCAGAGGATTGTCAGCCGAGCTGCTCTCTCCTCTGCTCCGCTTCTGTCCTTCTCCCGTCTCCAGAGCCCACACCCTACTGAAATACACAGAGAATGATTAGATTCACCTGTGTACCGTCAGCTGTTCCAGCCGCGTCACCTGTGCGCCACTCCCCCGCACTCCCTCTCTCCCCTGCAGACCACGCCCCAATCCTGCACCCTGCCACATACCCCCATCGCCCGACTCAGGCCGGGAACCGTCCGGCCTAGCCAACTCCCCCCCCCCGGAGCGGGAGAGGAAGTCAGGGACCGCCATCTGAGCCCCCGGCCTGTGAACCACTCTGAAATTAAAGGGCTGTAAAGCCAAATACCAACGTGTGATCCGCCCATTGGTATCTTTCATGCGATGGAGCCACTGGAGGGGAGCATGATCCGACCAGAGGGTGAATGGGCGTCCCAGGAGGTAGTAGCGCAGGGACCCGACCGCCCACCGAATGGCGAGGCACTCCTTCTCCACCGTGCTATACCGCCCCTCCCTCTCCGACAGCTTGCGGCTGATGTATAGCACGGGGCGGTCCGTCCCCTCCACCTGCTGGGACAAAACGGCCCCCAGCCCTCTGTTCGAGGCATCAGTCTGCAGAACAAAAGGGAGAGAAAAGTCAGGAGTATAAAGGAGCGGCTCCCCGCAGAGGGCCTGTTTCACCCTCTCAAACACCTGCTGGCACTGCTCCGTCCACTGGACCGGATCTGAGGCACCCTTTCGGGTCAGGTCAGTCAAGGGGCTGGACAGATCGGCAAAGTCCGGAATGAACCGCCGATAATACCCCGCCAGCCCCAAGAACTGCCTAACCTCCTTTTTGGTCTTGGGTCTTGGGCAGGCCGCAATCGCAGCTGTCTTGTCTACCTGGGGACGCACCTGCCCGCCTCCCAAGTGGTACCCCAGATACCGTACCTCCCTCCGTCCAACCACACACTTCTTCGGGTTGGCCGTGAGCCCCGCCTGTCTCAGTGAACCGAGCACCGCACCCACCTGCCGCACATGCTCCGCCCAGCCGTCACTATAGATGATGACGTCATCTAGATAGGCGGCAGCATACGCAGCATGCGGGCGCAGTACTCTGTCCATGAGACGCTGAAACGTGGCAGGGGCTCCGAACAAGCCGAACGGAAGTGTGCGAAATTGGTACAAACCGTACGGAGTGGAGAAAGCCGTGATCTCCTTAGACTCTGGAGACATGGGAATCTGTTAGGACTTTTTATTGTTTTTCCGTGCACCAACACCACGGTTCCTCCAGAGGATTGTCAGCCGAGCTGCTCTCTCCTCTGCTCCGCTTCTGTCCTTCTCCCGTCTCCAGAGCCCACACCCTACTGAAATACACAGAGAATGATTAGATTCACCTGTGTACCGTCAGCTGTTCCAGCCGCGTCACCTGTGCGCCACTCCCCCGCACTCCCTCTCTCCCCTGCAGACCACGCCCCAATCCTGCACCCTGCCACACACACAATGAGCACACAAGCCTTTGGAATCTGCAAGAGAGTAAACAAACAGAGAGGGGAACAGGCAGAGACACAAACAGCAACCATTCCAGGTCTCTAAAACCCGCTGCCACGAGGTAACACATGACTGTTGTGTGCTGCTGACGCCCCCCCCCCCCCCCCACCTCTGGTCATCCCGCTGCTGCTTCCACCTGCCTGCTGTGTGCTGTCGACGTCCCTGACTCCCCCAGTCTGGCCTTCGGCAGGAGGGTCCCCCCTTATGAGCCTGGTCCTGCTCAAGGTTTCTTCCCTCCTAAAGGGGAGTTTTTCCTTGCCACTGTTTGGCTTAAGGCTTTTCTCCCACTAAGGGAGTTTTTACCTGCCATTGTTTATATAATAATTGCTCGGGGGTTTATGTTTATGTTTATGTTTATGTTTATGTTCATGTTGTATTAGACGCTATATAAATAAAATTGAATTGAATTGAATTAACACCCCCATTCCCCACCAGACCAGGAACAGAGCTCCACCGTGACGACCCCCACGCCCCCACTACCCAATTTTGTTGACTGAAGCAGTAAGACATAACATTCTGACATGTGGGATCTGACGTTTACACACGGTTGCTAAAAGTAGGGGATGCTACACAATGGTGAATAAATCGGTGAATTAATAAAGTAAATATCTGTCTGCGGGCAGCACGGTGGCTTGTAGGTTAGCACTGTTGCCTCACAGCAAGATGGTCCCCGGTTCAACTCCCAGGCCCAGCAGGGTGTTTCTGTGTGGAGTTTGCATGTTCTCCCCGTGCTTGCGTGGGTTTCCTCCGGGTACTCGTGTTTCCTCCCACAGTCCAAAAACATGCATGCTAGGTTAATTGATGATTCTAAATTGCCCGTAGGTGTGAGTGTGAGTATGTCTGATTTTCTGTTTATATGTGGCCCTGTGATGGACTGGCGACCTGTCCAGGGTGAACCCCTGCCTCTCGCCTGAAAATGGGCTGGGATAGACTCCAGCCCCGTGACCCTGCAAAAGATAAAGCGGGTATAGACAATGGATGGACAACAGAGATGCCCAGGCTTCCTTCACCCTAGACACTTCCTCCAGCTCTTCCTCCAGCTCTTCCTTCAGCTCTACCGAGGGGAGTCTGAGATGTTCCCGGGCCAGCCGAGAGACATATGGCCCTTTTCCACTAGTACCTACTCAGCGCGCCTCTTCTCGCCACGCCCCCATCTTGCGCTTTTCCACTACGGTGCTCATCCATGACTGTTTCCTACAGCGCTTTCAACCGGCTTTCAACGCGAGCGTCAGGAAGAAAATAGAAGCAGGGTGTCCGACAAATGTTCAGCTCAAAACGGCGCGCCGTGTCGCTGCGGCCAGTTAGGACAGTCCAATAGAAAATAAAGCAATGGAATTGATTTTGTCGCTGACACTCGCTCGCATCGCATGCAGTTAGGACACAGTAACTCCGCCGGCCGGAGCTTCCGCCATTTTTTCGTAGCGGTGTATCGCGTCATTCAGGCAGCCAATCAGCACAGAGCCTCATTATCATAGCCCCGCCCACTCAAAATCCTGCATAGATAATGAGGTTAGAGAATGGGAACATAAAGACATGGTTTAAAGGCTGAATTTCTAATTTATTTAGCAAAAACAATCAAAAGCTTGTTTTTAAGACATTCAAGGCCTGTTTAAAATAAGTATTAGATGCCATAATAGGTCCCCTTTAAGGCTTATTGAATACAAATACCTGTTTCAAGAAGTTTCACACTTACTTTAATATGTTTAGTGACCAACACTACCCAGGCACAGTCCTTTGGGGTTTAAACAAAACTCTTATGGCCCTTTTCCACTAGTACCTACTCAGCCCGAGTCGACTCTCCTCCACTTGGTTTGGTTCTTTTGCACTAGGGCTCTAACGTGAGTCGGGCTGTATCTGACGTCATCACACTACAGACCACCGATTGGTCGGGGGATTGGCCCAATTGCACAATCAAGTACGTCACAGCAGCTTCGCTCCAACCCTCCTACTTCTGATCTGGGTATTGAAAAGAAACTAGGGCAAGGCGAGTCGAGCTGAGTAGGTACTAGTGCAGTGTTTCTCAATCCTGGTCCTCGAGGCCCACTGTCCTGCATGTTTTAGATGTTACCCTGCTTCAGGACACTGTGATACAAGTGGCATGTTTCATCAACAGAGTTGTGCAGGCCTTGATGACAAGCTAATTAGGACCATTAATTAGAATCAGGTGCGATGATGAAGGGAAACATCTAAAACATGCAGGACAGTGGGCCTTGAGGACCAGGGTTGGGAAACACTGTACTAGTGTAAAAGCGCCATTAATGTTATATTACAGACATTTGTTTAGGAGCTTTGGTAGTCCAATGGTGGCCCAATACTTTTAGACCAGAACTTATTGAAAATGTATATAAAATAGTCACTGGTCACGTTACCACTTTCAGTCAGCTTCAGAAGCATTTGGACAATGAAACAGTTGCGACTGCGATGGATTGGAAATAAAACTAACACCAGCGTCTGTCATCATCAGGGGTTCAGTTCCTGGCCTGGCGGTAAGAATGTGTGTGTGAACGCTCTGAATGGCCAACAAGACCTTTTTATGCCTAGCTTTTACTGATGGCTTGATTGCTGACAGAAGCACAAAGATGAGTTCTGAGGTGTTTCAGGCTATACTCCGTTCACGTTAAGCCAGATGTTCTAAAACCGTTGGGACATCGCTCCACATTGCAGACGGGCAGTGACCCTGCACAAACTGCTAACGCAACTTAAGCCTGCATGAAGGCAAAGAAGTGGAATATACTTTAACGGCCACGTCAGCAACCTGATCTCCACCGCCCAGAGCATACTTTTGAGTTACTCAGGAAAGATCCTAGGGCATAAAGGCGCGTGGAGATAAGGTACCTGAAGGTGGTGAAGCATCTCCAGGGAGGAACTGGAGACTTCAGTCATTGGCTGCAAATGATTGACAATTATATTACACCTACCCTCTTTATTCTTATTAAGAGTTAAATTAAGAGCTATCCTTTGTCACAGACCTGTAGTTTATATTTGCTATCTTCTGAAACTATAAAAAAAAGTGCACTTTTTGCTCAACCCTAAAGGACGTTTATTTCCTGTAATAGTTTTTCCTGTAAATATTTCCTCCAGTGACAGATATGGAAAAATCTGTGTATGACCAAGTGCTGAAGTCTGAAACATGAATGCCAGAGTAGATGTTGGGATGTTTTTTATTTTATTTTATTTTGCCAGCAACTTCAAGCATGCCATCTACATCTTAAATGTAATAAAAGCTGTGGATTTCTAAATAAACGTAAATCTGAGCTTGAATTTTCTATACTTGCAGCTTCAGCATCATCACAAATGCAGCATCCGCACTCCTCAGCAGGGGCTCGTGTATAATTCATAACCACAGCAAATACCTGTCAGGCTATTACAACAGACGCAAGCGAGGAAAAGCTGCCCTTAAGGCTTGACTGCAAAGAAATACACCCACTTGCCCCCAATGGCAGTCTGCTGCGAATGAATTAGGGAGGTTTGCTTCTTTTAGAAAGTTAGCCTGAGAAGATATCATCTCTGATTTGCTTTATAGGTGAATGTGTTTCAGATCACTGACTGCCAAGGTGATATAATTAGATAATAGTTTAAATATTAAACTTTAATCAGTCAAGAATAATTTAACGAAAGGTTGGTCATTTTCAGCCTAAGACAAATTTCATGATAAAAAAAAACCAAAAAAAATTGCCGAAACAAAAATAAAATTAAAGCTGCAAGCAGCGATGAACGGGCCCTCGCATCCCTGTGCACGTTCAGGCTGCAGTGGAAGCTTGTATGACTTGCATGTAGATTCTTCAGGCCTGGACATTTAGCAGATGACACCACCCATGACTCTCTATATCAAACCATTCAAAAGTTATAGCAGAGAATAGGAACTATCAGATATCGACCAATCAGAAGAAGGGGCGGGGCTAATTCATGCCAATGAAGGTCAAGGACTCAAAACCCGATGACACCACCCACGAGTCTTTATGTCAAACCATTCAAAAGTTATGGCAGAAAGTAGGGACTATCAAATATGGACCAATCAGATGAAGGGTGGGTGCGCTTTTTGACGCCTAGAGTCGCCACGGTAACGCTTTTGATTGAGAAAAGTAATGTGCGTTGTCGCAGGATGGAGACGCACATTTTGATGTATAACACACCTGGGTGCATGTTACGGTTCGGGCCATATTAACTGCTGAAGGAATGGAATACATTGCGCCAAAATGACACGATTCATTCAAAATGGCCGAATTCCTGTTCGGTTTCGGCCATGGCGCCAAGAGACTTTTCTTTAAGTTGCAACATGATACAGGTGTGTACCGATTTTCGTGCATGTACGTCAAACCAAACAAAGTTTTCTAGGGGGCGCTGTTGAGCCATTAGGCCACGGCCATTAATGCAAACCATTAAATATCACATTTTTCGCCAGGCCTGGCTTGCGTCCAAAATTTGGTGACTTTTGGGGCACGTTTAGGGGGGCAAAAAGGCCCTCCTTTTGTCAGAAGAAAGAAAGAAAGAAAGAAAGAAAGAAAGAAAGAAAGAAAGAAAGAAAGAAAGAAAGAAAGAAAGAAAGAAAGAAAGAAAGAAAGAAAGAAAGAAAGAAAGAAAGAAAGAAAGAAAGAAAGAAAGAAAGCTCTTTAACTTCTCCCATAGATGAGTTGACGAGCTGCAGCGTCTGCCGGAGCCCGGCTCGTCCTTGTGGCCGAGCGGGCAGCTCTTCCTGCCACACGCCGGCCGACTCCGCGCTCCCAGCGCGACCGGGTTGCGGAGGAAAGCCCAGCCGAGCCCTAACAGTTTCCTCCCTTTGTTGAAATGTCCGCATTGCAAGTATTGTCGCCCTGTTGTCATCCTTTTTGGTAAAATGTAACCAAACCTTTGAGCGTTTATGCCGCTTTGTCCCCATGTTTTCTTGCTGGGCGGGAATGCGCACGTTGCGTAACTACGCAACGTGCATGGTGACGTCATTTGCCCCCACTGGAATCGTTTGCAAGAAAGGCAAACGATTCCAAGGAATTGTAACACTGGGAACTTTTTCTCAACAAGAACCGGTTCTCGATTCCCATCCCTATAACCAAGTACATTTGATTGGCAGTACCTTGCTGCTACTTGCTTTCCTAAAATGACCGTAGAAGCATTAAACACGTTTGTGGATTTTCAAATGCTGCTTGTGCACTTTGGACAGAGCTGCTGAGTTATGTTTTGCTGAGGGAAGGCAAACTCTTTTAATGACACAAGATTAAGAGAGGCAGTTCTTTGAATCCTGATACGACTCGGCGTATTTCCATGGGATCTTAGAGGAATTACCATACCACACATCATAATTTAATTTCCCGCTTTCACTGTGGAGCGTGATCCTCCTCCTTCCTCCCTCTTCTTTCCTGCAATATAGTCCTCCTGCCAAGAGTTGTTACACATCTCTACCCCCCTGCCTGCAGCAAAAGACAAAAGTAGTGATGTCAGGAACGATTAGAACAGGGGTGCACATGACAAGCTCTCCTGTCAGAGCTGAAGAGGAGAGCAGACTTACGTGAGAGTCACAAGTCCCAGGA
This sequence comes from Cololabis saira, assembly GCF_033807715.1. Lineage (NCBI taxonomy): Eukaryota > Metazoa > Chordata > Actinopteri > Beloniformes > Belonidae > Cololabis > Cololabis saira. Next base: position 3,500,433 of record NC_084602.1, read on the forward strand.
ACTAACCTTTTCCTCTTTATCCCCTTTTAACTTGTTACTTACTCTTAAAAGCCACTTCTGGGCATGATCAAGTTGCTGTTTTATCTTTATGTTTACCTCTAGGCTGGGTTATTGTAATGCTTTGCTTTCTTGCTGTACGAGTTGTATGAGCCCCTCCCTGGAGCCTCGGGAGCTGCGTTCCCCCCCCCCCCCCCCCCCGCCCCCCCCCCCCCCATCCCCGGTCACCTGCCTACGTGGATGTCTGCTGTTGCTGCTTCCGCCTGCCTTACTCCGGGGGAAATTGATAACTAAACAGCAGAAAATCAGTCTCATATGATTTGAATTATCCTGCAGAACAGCAAATCTTACTATATCTTACAGAATAACAATTGAAGGAGTGATATCCGAACACAACAAATCAATTTGTGACCAAATCTTGCATGAAATAACAACAACCACTCATTAAAAATCAATCAGGATTTATTTACATACAGGTGTCAAAAGATGATAAACGCAACACCCCAAATAAACCTGATGGCAGAACTTAAGTATTATAAAACAATTAATTAACTAGGAAAACAACAATCAATAAAAAATGAAATGAAAGTTAAATGCATGGAATGAAAAGAAAAGAATCAAATGTAATAATAATAAAGATGATAAAGAACACAATAATGATAACGTACAGTAATACGCATACAGTAATCTCATTAAACATAAGTTCAGCTTTACACCGTTCAAACTGACTGATCGCCCAAACGCCACCTCACGTCTCCTCTGGATTCTGGATCTGCGGGCTCTGTCGGTGGTGACCGGGTTCCTGCCGGGGGTTCCCGGTGTCGGAGAGGTCCGGTTCAGCTTTGACCCCACCGCCGATCGCTTCTGGTATCGGATTTTACGCCCGGCCTGTTAATGCAGGTCCGGAACGGCCCCCCCCCCCGCCCCAGGCTCTCGGGGAGCAGATGCGGCAGCGGCTGCACCGTCGGCAGGAACGTCCGTTCGGTCCGCTGGCTGAAGGAGAGAGAGTGAGCGCTGGGCAGGAAGGGGGCTTTGAGTTCCGCGGGCTGCGTGATGTCACCAGCCCCTGGCAAGTGATTGGGTGCTCCCCGCTTTTGGGCTTGGGGGCTGGTTTTACTGTGAGGGACAGTCCCCCCCCTTTCAGGACCCGCTTCCTGGGGCTCCACTGCGTCTGAAACCCCTTTGTTCCTCCAGGTCTGGCGGGAACCCTGCTGGGTTTTTGGGGGCTATACTGCGCCTGACCCCCCTCCTAGGTGTCGTAAACCCAGGGGGTCTGTTCTCTGGTCTGGAGTCATGCAGTCATAAAAACTCTGGCCCCAGGACGAAACCAAAGTCTTGCTTTCACTTGGAATTCATAATCCTGAAATGTTCATACATTTTATGAGTTCAGAGTTCACATGGGGCGACGCACAACACTGCAAACTTAGGGCCTGATTTACTAAAGGTTTGCGTGCGTAAAAACCTGTGCAAACTTGACATCACCCGCAAACCAAAGTGCCAGCTGATCTACTAACAGCGTGCAAAGACGACTGCGTCTCTGAAATGCGCTAAATAGCACACGCAATTCAGTTAGTACTTTTGCCCTGATGAATAATCAATATGGGGCGTACCCGGCAGAAATCCTAAATACTGGGAGGGGAAGATGCAAATTGGTCCATTTACCACGCGCAATGAGATTTACCAAGCCTGAAAGTAATTGCGCGTATTGTGATTGCGTCTGCATTTAATACGTTCGAAAGGAAGGTGCTAATCTGCTGCTGCTGTTATTGTGGCAAGGAGGCGGCATCCAAAATCAAAGAATACGCAGAGAGAGAATCTCTATTCTGCTGCATGCTATTTTAAAAATGGTTGCACAAGTTTTATTAAAGGCCACTTTTTCTTTAGTTCTTCGCCTTATATCTTGCCACCTTCTCTTATTGTGCCCCCCTCCACTCGCCCACAAGCAGGCCAAGCCTTTGTGCCAAAACTTTGTATTTTATTGATTACTTATCTTATTGAACGTGAAATCATCCTTCGTAAATTACATTTAATTAAAACCCGTGCTTATTAATCACAAAACACAGGTTAAACATCATGACCAAATCCGCAGATGAAATGACATATGGGATGGAAAGGAGGGATGGCAGTTTTACAGGGGGGATGATTTGGACTCTTTAGCGCCGCCCTAGCGGCTCCCTGGAGCTTTTACAAAAAAAATATTTGACCTTTTTTTTTCCTTTTTTTCTTCTTTTTTTTCCTTTTTTCTCTTTCTTTTCTTTTTTTCTTATTTTTTTTATTTTTTTTCCTTTTTTTCTCTTTTTTTCCTCTTTTTTCCTTCTTTTTTTTTTTTTTCTTCTTTTTTTCTCTTGTTCCTTTTTTTTCCTTTTTTCTTGTTGTTTTTCCTTTTTTCTCTTTTTTCTTTTTTTCTCTTTTTCTCTTTTTCTTTTTTTCTCTTTTTTTCTTCCTTTTTCCTATCCTTTTTAATCTCGACATTTCGACTTTTTTCTCGAAATTTCAACTTTTTTCTCAACATTTCTACGTTTTTCTCAGCATTTCCACTTTTTTCTCGAAATTTTCTACTTTTTCCTCGACATTTTGACTTTTTTTTCGACATTTGGACTTTTTTCTCGAGATTGTGCTTTAACATTAATCTCTACATTTGGACTTTTTTCTCAACATTTCTACGTTTTTCTCGACATTTCAACATTTTTCTCGACATTTCGACTTTTTTCTCGAAGCACATAATGAAAAAAAAAAAATCTTCCCCCAGTTATAACTAATATAGAAACATACAGCATGTGTTTATTTTCATTCTAAGGCTTATACAAGACTTCATTTTTTGTGGCTCCAAACATATTTGTTTTTTTGTGTTTTTGGTCCAATATGGCTCTAAAACATTTTGGGTTGCAGACCCCTGGTATAGGAGCATGAAGCCGCCGGTTTCACGGGTCAGAGTTGGCGATCTTCCAACCTCAAGAGATGGCAGTAAGAAGAAAAATCAGACTATTTGAGGGAACCGAGATGCTCGGGCTCACCTTGGCCGGGGAGTTGGAGAGAGGTTCTTACATGATCCCACAGTCTGTTTCTCAGCACGGTGCATTAAACTGTGTTAAATATTTAGTTCCTCTGTCTTGAAACAGCCTAAAAGGGTGTTTAGAGTCCTCAGTGGATTTCAAATATTTTCTGGCCTGCTTCCTAGTTTCACAACATTTCCTCCTAGAAACAAGCTGAGCTCTGTCAGAGCATCTGCTATGTTTACTGGGCATAATTAACACCACAGAAATATGCACCATAAGGACTGTGGAAGTAATAAATAAACAGCCCTAATTAAATATCTAAGAGGGTGTAAAGATGCACGGCTTTCTGTTTTCAACTTAATGGTGTTTGATCAGCACAAAAACATAGTAATCTCCCTAGAATATGTTCAGATCCACTGCATTTTCTTGCCGTTAAATTGATTATATTGAATTGCAATCATTCTCATTCTCTTTGTTTCAGAATTGAATGCATGACAGTCAATTTTTATTCGTTTTTCATTCGCATTATTGGATCTCTGTTCTTGTGGTATATATGAATACCCACACAGACTTTATATATATACATATATATATATATATACATATATATATATATATATATATATATATGTATATATATATATATATATATATATATATATATATATATATATATATATATATATATATATATATATTCAAGTAGCCTCATAGCGGTATCAACATCTGCATCTGACTGTTTAATTAAACAAAGTATATTTCAGTATACATAAGTTAACATTGAAGTATACATGTGTAACTTGAATTAGACATTTTTTTCTCTTTCTCTTCTCTTAAAGGGAAAGTTCGGTTTTTTACAACCTGGACCTTATTTCTGGCATTTTTTATGGTTGTATACTCACCCAGAGGTTTTTGGTGTCATTTGGAGTCCTTCGGAGGATATTAGGTGTTTTTTGCGAGCCTCTTCTCCATATAACGGTAGCGCATAGGGCACTCGCGGGACACAGACAATGCGGCGTCTAAATAACACATGATTGCCGCGAAACTCTTCATTTCTTTTATGAATCCCTAGATCTGCTTCCAGGACCTGTTGTAACATTGTGGCGCTGTCTGTGTAATAAATAAAATAAATAAATCCGTTTGTAAACAAGACCTCTGAACTCATGACGTCATCTCTGTGCGCGCGTCCCAGACACAGCTCTGTGTACAGCTGGAGTTCACTACTGTTAGTTTACTGATAGTTATTTGAAACATGTCTGAATATTTGTCAAATTCTGAGGTTGTGGACGACGACTTTGAATATGATGGACGTCCTTACCGTTTTGAGCCGGAGTATACGGCTGAAGAGCTCACTGAACGGAGGACAGAGTGCGCGCACTCGCGATGACGTCATGAGTTCAGAGGTCTTGTTTACAAACTGATTTATTTATTTTATTTATTACACAGACAGCGCCACAATGTTACAACAGGTCCTGGAAGCAGATCTAGTGATTCATAAAAGAAATGAAGAGTTTAGCGACAATCATGTGTTATTTAGACGCTGCATCGTCTGTGTCCCGCTGTGCCCCGTTCACTACCGTTATATGGAGAAGAGGCTCGCAAAAAACTCCTAATATCTTCCGAAGGACTCCAAATGACACCAAACACCTCTGGGTGAGTATACAACCATAAAAAATGCCAGAAATAAGGTCCAGGTTGTAAAAAACCGAACTTTCCCTTTAAAGGACTGCAATAAAAAAATAAAATAGCATTTGAAAAATAAGATAAAATCTACCAGCAGTTTGAATTTCCCTTTTTCTTTAACTGTCTCAACACATTTTTATAATAAATGAGTATAAACTCATTTTAATAATCTTTCTTCCCCTCTTATAATCTTATGCCCCCACTTTCTGTCGCTCAGCGAGAGAACTGAGCTCTAATTTCTCCTGCCAGAACTTAAATCTGGGCTGGATGGTGTCAGGTTCTCATGCACATGAGAAGGTGCTCATTAATGAACCCGGAACGATATTTAGTTTTAATTATGTTCATTGTGGAGAAAGCTGCCTCACAGCTGTATGTGGACCCGAACATGGGCAGGATGTTTTAAGATGGTCAGCTTATTTTCTGTGACTTCAGTTCAGACTTGAGTGGATATGTTTGATGAAAAACTTTGTGTTTGGTCTCAGTGGTGTTTCACATTAGCATTTTTAATAAGCGCCACCGTCTCTGAACGTATGAGACACTGGTTTTGTGTCCCAGGGGGAAGACTGAACAAGGATGAATCTGTCCATTCCGGGTTGAAAGTGTTGTGCGTGTGAACTCTGGACTTATAAATGTATGAATATTTTGTGATTATGAGGACCTGTAAAACCAGACTTTGCCCCTTCTTCCTGAAGTCCTGCGACCCCCTGCTGCTAACTCCTGGTTATCTCGGCCTGGGTCGAGATAGTCCGTTTACGACCCCCACTGCATGGCCGGAGATCAAAACAAGGACCCAGCAGGGTTTCTGCCAGGGAAAACAGACTTCCTTGGGGTTTTATGACACCTAAGCAGGGGTCGGGACGCAGCGGAGCCCTAAAACCAGGCCTCTTTGGACAGACACAAAACCTACCAGCAACCCCCCAGCATGCCTTGCGGGATGGGGCGGCGCCTACAAGCGGCGAGCACCCAATCCCGAGTGAGGCACCGATGACGTCACCGCAGCGCACGTAGGATCAAAACCCCTGCCGCTGCTCCTTTTCCCTTCTCTTCCGATCAACCTCTCTTCCTGAGCAGCAGGACCAAAGATCCCACCTCCTCTCCCCCCGGGCTGGGGGGAGGCAGGAGGCCCGCACCGGACCGGGCCCTGCGGGGTCCGGCCGTTGAAGCCGCTGCTCCCCTTCTCTCTTCTCAACTACATCTCGTCCTGGAACAGCTGGATCTTCTTGGCTCTGGGCCAAAGATCCCACCTCTCTCTCCCCCCGGGCTGGGGGGAGGCAGGAGGCCCGCACCGGACCGGGCCCTGCGGGGTCCGGCCGTTGAAGCCGCGGTCCCCCGGGAGGCTCCGATTTCTCACTAAACTCTGTTCCTCTTTAAGTTCACAGATCCAAGCTTCCGACGCCCACGCGCTCCCGGCAACCAGATCGGGACACAGCTGCGACTCAGACTGAACCCCCCTTCCCGCTCCGAGCCCCTGTCTGCCAACCGGCGCAGGGATCGGGGACGGACGGCCGGCGTCTCGCCCGGCGTGAGCTCTCCCGGGGCCCGGACGGCCGCGCGTCGGCGACCGGCGCAGAGAGGGAAGCACGGCGGAGAGACCGGTCCCCCCGCCGCGCCTAGGAATGCGTGTGAGCCTCCGTTTTGGTCCGGAACCACGGCCCGGCACGAGGCGGCCCCGCCGCTGTCTAATCCGTTTCAGGGGAAGGGACGGGACGCGATAGCCTGACTGCGAAACCCCAGCAGGACCGCGAACCCAGTCGACAAACCCGCAGGCACCCGATTCCGGATCCCAGAGGAGATGTGAGCCCGCGTAGCAGTGATCAGTAGGGTTTAAGAGTGTTCAGAACTGTGTGTGAGATTGTGAGACCTGGGTTATCAGTAACTTAAGAGTGTTACAGAGCTAAATCTGTGTTCAGAGCGGAGATTACATCATCATTGCCATCATTATAAGGACTGTTTTCATTAATTTGTAGCCACTACTTTCTGCTAGTCATTCATGTTTTAAAGCGCTGTTTTCTGCAGTTGATCACGGTTTAACACCGGGATCACCATCCGTTCTAATTGCACGTGGCCCAGAGGGCGCGTCCATCTTTAAAAGACCACAGGAGCCACGTTTGAACTGTAGATGTTCTGTATCTTCGTTATTATTGCTTGATTTCTTTTCTTTTTCATTCCATGCATTTAACGTTTATGTTTCATTTTATTGATTGTTGTTTTTCTTGTTAGTTAATGGTTTTATAATAATGTCGTGTGCCATCAGATTTATTCGGGTACTTATTTACATCCCTTTTGATACCCGTATGCAAATAAATTCTGATTGATTTCTTTATGAGTGGTTGTTATTTCATGCAAGATTTGGTCACAAATTGATTTGTTTAAGCAGAGCCTAGTGTTCGGACATCACGCCTTCACTGTTATTCTGTAAGATTTGCTGTTCTGCAGGATAATTCAAATCATAATGAGACTGATTTTCTGCTGTTTTAGTTATCGAATTCCACCGGAGTAAGGCCCCGGCGGTGGTGCCCCAAGAATTATCATTTTTGATAATACAATTTGATAAATAGTCAACTTTATTAATTATTAATAATTCTTTAATAGAATTATCATTAGCCTTGATAACTGGACAGCCAAGCTACCTATGAGTTGCACAACAAAAGCTATATTTTCACTGTCCACTTTTCTCTTCTTAAGCCTGAATTATGGTTCCGCGTTAAATCGACGCCATGCCTACGCCGTACGGTGCGCGTCGCCGCGTACCCTACGCCGTAGGCTCTGCGTTGCTGTAACGCGGAACCATAAATCAGCCTTTAGAGAGCGCCATTACTTGTCTCTCTGTCTAGCACTCACTCGTCTCTCCCTGTCTTCTGCCTATCTTCCGCTCACTTGTCTCTCCGTCTTTCTTCTTGTCTCTGGCTCACTCCTCTCTCCGTGTCATCTCCCTCTATCGCTAACTCCCCTTTCCACCTGTTACTGAGTCAAGCTAATTACACGGATTTGATTGGCTGAGCAGCATCATGTGGGATGGATTAACTCGTATGTAATTGGTCTGTAAGGTCTGCTAAACAAATGCCATAAAGAATAGTAAAGCTGCGCTGGTTAAAATAGAATGCCCCGTCAAAATGTAGAATCCCTCGGTAATGTATTGATTACAGGTCTGGGTCCACGTAGGACGGTGTCTGGGTCCGGACCCGGACCGCGATCCGCCTGTTAGTGACCTCTGATGTAAGGGATAAGGCCCTTCGAGGTGTACATAAACATAAATATATGGATGACGTGGGGGCGTGAACCGTCCGATGCGAGGCGGAGGACGGTTTGCCTCTGTGAAGAGGAGAGAAGGGTGAGAGGCACCGCCCAGTGGATCATGTCGGTGCCCCCCTGCAGCATAAGCCTATAGCAGCATATCTACCACCAAGCTATATTTGTGACTAACTATTATAGTCTTGTTCTATAGCTGCAACTATGACTACTGACTCTAACACACTAGAGTTTACACTACCTAGAGATTTACCAACACCAGCTAGAGGTTTACTAAACACTAACTATAGGCTTTACTAAACAGAAAGGTTTTAAGTTTGGTTTTAAAGGTGGAGGTGGTGTCAGCCTCCTTAACCCAGATTGGAAGTTGGTTCCAAAGTAATGGTGCCTGATAGCAGAACGCCCGCCCTCCAAATCTACATTTAGATACTCTAGGAACTACGAGTAAACCTGCACCCTGGGAGCGGAGAGCTCTCCCAGGAACATAAGGGAGCTAAGCCATTTTGGGCTTTATACACATGTAATAAAATTGGATTCTGAATTTTACAGGTAGCCAATGGAGCGACGCTAACACTGGAGAGACGTGGTCTCTCCTGCTGATTCCTGTCAGCACTCGTGCTGCTGCATTTTGGATCAGCTGGAGCCTATTCAGCAAATTACTTGGACATCCTGCTAACAACACATTACAGTAATCTAGTCTAGAAGATACAAACGCATGAACTAGTTTTTCTGCATCACTCTGCGAGAGGATTTTCCTAATCTTTACAATATTACGGAGATGGAAAAATTCTATTTTACAAACCTGATTAACGTATGGTTTAAACGACAAATCCTGATCGAAAACAACACCAAGGTTTCTCACAGTTGCACTGAAAGCCATCGCAACACCATCTAATCCCTTCCTAAGATGCTCTGGACCAAGAATGATAACCTCTGTTTTATCTGAATTTAGAAGCAAGACATTTCCGGACATCCAGGTCTGTTTCATCCGGCTTCATAGACAAATAGAGCTGCGTATCATCAGCATAGCAATGACAAATGACAAATGTTTTTATGTGAGTATGAATCTAAAAGCTGTGAAAAAAGCTGTAAAAAAACAAAAAAAAAACAATCCTAACCCTAATAATTTATGAGACTAGTGTGTGACAGCAGAATTTTGGGTACAACTTTTTTATTTACATACAAATGTTTATCATTACGAATACGAATAGTTATAACATGGACACATCTTTTTGAAAGCGTATTTCCATAACCCTGCAGCTTCTCGCCGACACGTGACCACACTTCCTTGGGATTCTTCACAATAAAAGCACGTACTTCCTTCTTTTTGCCACCAGTGACGCCCAACTAGCAAATGTTTACTCGGGCTCACTTCTTTGGATTAAAATATGAAGAGTGACAATATTATTAGGCAGTTGTTGGAAAACTTTTCTCATCATTTGTTATTTAAGGAATAACAACAAAGACCTACACAGTGATGCTTTTATTTCAGACAAAAAGTTACAGAGCAAAGATAATTCCATATTTTACAAACGTGAGTTTAATAAGTCATATGAATCCTCACAACTACATATTTAACACATGACGAACCAAAGACCAGAGGCCATGTGACAGTAAGCTTCACCAGGGATGGAATTACTTTCTCAATCAAAACAAAGTTTGGTTGCATTTGAAAAAAAAAACAAAAACAAAAAAAAACAAAACATTTGTGTCACTAAAATACAGCAGAACAAGTAGGTTAATGAGCCGAAATAGATGAAAAATATGTTTTACTTTAAAGGGGACCTATTATGAAAAACAGGTTTTCTCTTGCTTTAACATATATAAAGTGGTCTCCCCTCAGCCTGCCAACTCAGAGAAGGAGGAAAGCAACCAAATTCTGCAGTGTCTGTACAGCCGCCCGGATGATCCGTCCAGTGTCATGTGGATCTACGAGCCAATAAGATTCTGCTCCTGTCGGTACGTAACCAAAATGCGATCGGTTGGCCTCCGATGCGTAAAACCACGCCCACAACTAACTCCGCCGGCCGGAGCTTCCTCCATTTTTTCGTAGCGGTGTATCGCATCATTCAGGCAGCCAATCAGCACAGAGCCTCATTATCATAGCCCCGCCCACTCAGAATCCTGCATAGATAATGAGGTTAGAGAATGGGAAGATAAAGACATGGCTCAGAGGCTGAATTTCTAATTTATTCAGCAAAAACAATCAAAAGCTTGTTTTTAAGACATTCAAGGCCTGTTTAAAATAGGTATTAGATACCATAATAGGTCCCCTTTAAATGAACCAACAAATTCAAATATGAAAACTTGCTTAGGAATACAGGACTGTCTCAGAAAATTAGAATATTGTGATAAAGTTATTTATATTCTGTAATGCAATTAAAAAAACTAAAATGTCATACTGAAATATTGCAAGCCTTTTATTATTTTAATATTGCTGATCATGGCTTACAGCTTAAGAAAACTCAAATATCATATCTCAAAAAATTAGAATATTCTGGGAATCTTAATCTTAAACTGTAAGCCATAATCAGCAATATTAAAATAATAAAAGGCTTGTAATATTTCAGTTGATTTGTAATGAATCCAGGATGTATGACATTTTTGTTTTTTTAATTGCATTACAGAAAATAAAGAACTTTATCACAATATTCAAATTTTCTGAAACAGTCCTGTATATTATAGGAAACCTGGTTTAAATTTAATAAAAATGTAATTTCTTTGATTAATGTAATGTACGCATTGAAAAAACATGGGATGGTTTGGAGTATTGAATCAAACCAGACTGAGCCCAGTGAAAACCAAAGAGAGCAGTTTTACAGACATCAGCGTGTCGACTACTCGGGTACGTAGCTGCAGACGAGCTGCAGCGTTGGTTGCCCCTAGCAACCTGCTCTTAGTCCATGGGCCAGACCAGATATCAGCACCACTCAAAGTGACAAAACTTGCTTATAATTTTTGAAAAGATCCATGTCTGTAGATGATATTTTGGTATGATAACCTTCCTGAGTGGCAGCTGGATCATAGTTATCAGCTCATGAAGTTCAGAAAATTACATTTTAGATGCTGCTGCATATCCTGGTTTAGACTCATGTACAGGATATCTGTCAATGTTTCACTATATTGTGTTTGCTATCATTTTAAATTGGACCTTCTAAGAATTCATTCAAGCTAAGATGTGAATATTTCTGACCAACATAGAGGTCACTGCAGCTCTTTAAATTATAAACAACACACATTTTTACACCATTTTCACCTAAATGATATAGTATATATCCCTGTGTCATCTAGGAACAACAGAGACACAAAATACAAAAACTGGAATACTCACAGGTCCATAAGGATTCAGGAAATGTATCACATCTTAGCTTGAATGAATGAATGCTTGAAAGATCCCCTTTAAAATGATACCAAAGACAATATAGTGAAACATTGACAGATATCCTGTACATGAGTCTAAACCAGGATATGCAGCAGCATCTAAAATGTAATTTTCTGAACTTTCTGAAATTTTCTGAAATTTCTGAAATTTTCTGAAATTTTCTGTAACTTTCTGAACATGAGCTGATAACTCTGATCCAGCTGCCACTCAGGAAGGTTATCATACCAGAATATCATCTACAGACATGGATCTTTTCAAAAATCATAAGTACGTTTTGTCACCTTGAGTGGTGCTGACAAGTGAAATTTTGGGCTCTGGCCCCTGGACTAACGGTGGCCCCTGGACTATCTCAGCCAAGCAGAGAAATCGTAAACGAGCAGGTCACACTCCCCAACATCCGTCTGGATTTCACACCGACGTGATGCATTCGGTGGTGCTGGTCTGACACACGGCGCAGTCGCAGCGCAGCGCCACCGGGTACGTGTACGCCGGGTCCACGCCGGCCTGGCAGCTCGGCAGCTTCACCGTGACCAGCCGGGTCTCGTTGTAGGTGCAGACGCGCTGGTGGGACTCGATGTAGGGCGGCTCCAGGATGGGCTTCTGGAAGTGATAGGAAGAAAGAAGGAAAATCAATCGTTTTCTTGCTGTTCCTAGTTTTAAGACTATTTTTACCATGGCTGTTGGTGGTGGACAGATTCAAATTAAGGCCACGTTTTCACATAGCCGGGTATTCACAAAAACGGATATTTCCCCATCTACGTTTTGAAAAATACCCTCGTTTACACGAACCCGCATAAATATCTGTTAAGGTGCTATGAGCAGCCAAACCTACAGGGGGCAGTGTAACGAGAAGATAAAGTCATGCTAGCCAATCAGAATCCTGGAAAAAAACATCAACAAATGACACGTGTGAAGCCTGAATAATATGGTTCCGTGTTAAATCGACGGCGTAGCCTACGTACGGTGCGCGTCGCCGCGTAGCCTACGCCGTAGGCTCTACGTTGGTGTAACGCAGAACCATAAATCAGCCTTGACTGCCAGTTACTTCCAAGATTAATGAGAGTCTTTCGTTTGGAGTGACAGAGAAGTGGAGTTACTTTTAAGTGTGACTTTAGAATATAAAACAGGTAAAATACAAGAAAATATTGACGGTGGCCAAACAAATTGTAAACACAGGTGTCACTCATGACGCTGGTGACGTTTCTGTCTCATAATGTGACGTTCTGAAGCCTAAACGTCCATTTCTCTCCGTTTACAAGCAAACGTGAAAACAGAGTTTTTACAAATCTCCACTTTGGCCGGAGTTTTCAGAAATGATCGTCTTTGGTGATTTTGAGCTTCGTTTTCGTGTAAACGAACGGCCAAAACGCATGAAAACGCCACCGTTTTTGCTACGTGGAAACGGGGCCTAAGTCTCCTTACTTTCATGAGGACTTTGATTAATAGTAAAAAAAAAACACAATATTTTGCAGATCAGATAGTGTTCACTAGAAATGTCAATAAATATCCAAAAATCCAGACAATCATGTTATAATTTACTGGCACCTAAGTCAAGAACAAACTTTTTAAAACACACTGTTATATACAGATCACAGGATGGAACACATTACCTAATAACATCAAAAATATTACATCAAAATACAGTTTTAAAAAGGTAGCAAAAGACTATTTACATAAAATTCAATGAGTAACAAATATATCACATGCTATAATTTATTACAGGAATTTATTTGTGGGTTATACTTCGTGGTATTGTAATGACTATATGATGCATTCTTTGTACCAATAATGTATTTTAGACAGAAAATTTGCTGTTTGTGTATATGATGACTTGGTGTTACAGTGACCTGTAACAGCGATAAATGTGTGTATGTATGGACTATGTTCTTTTAGAATTTCATTGGGGACCCCAGGAAGAATAGCTGATGTCACGACATCAGCTAATGGGGATCCTATTAATAATCAAATAAACTGCAGTTTGTTATTAATGTGTTACAAAGAACCTTAACTCGTCACCTCTCAGATATTTTGGTTCCCCCGACCGTAGCAAAGTACGGAAGAGTATTAGGGCCAGGAGAAAAATAAAAAGAATAGAGGAGGAAGATTTTTTTTTTCATTATTCACTTTGAGAAAAAAGTTGGAATATTGAGAAAAAAAAACAACACATTTTTTTCACAAATATTTTTGAAAATTTCGACTTTATACTTGAAATTGTATTTCAACATTAATCTCGACATTGACTTTTTTTCTCAAAATTGTACTTCAACATTTACGACGGAGTATTAGGGCCAAACTAAGACAAAAAAAAGGAAATTATGAGAATAAAGTCATAATAATATGAGAATAAAGTCGTGAAATTACGGGGATAAAGTCATAATATTTTGAGAATAAAGTTGTAATATTAAGAGAATAAAGTTGTAATATTAAATATATTATAAATATATAAATATAACTTCATAAGATGCTCAATATTCCTCATTTTAACACACTTCCTGTTAGAGTTCTCATAAATTATATTCTCATAATATTACGACTTTATTCTCATAAATTACGACTTTATTCTCGTAATATTACGACTTTATTCTATTACGACTTTATTCTCGCAACATTGTGACTTTATTATCGTAATTGTACGACTTTATTCTCATAATATTATGACTTTATAATATTTTATATTATATTTTATGATATAATTTCCAATTTTTTTTTGTCTTAGTTTGGCCCTAATACTCCTTCGTATATTGTATACTCCAAAGTATACAATAAAAAAAAATCTTCCCCTCCAATATTTTTTCTCCTGCATGGCCCTAATACTCTTCTGTAGTATCTTTCTCCATGCATGGAGACATCATTTGTCAGTAGGTAAGCGTGCATGCGAGTATTAGCCTGCGGCAGACAGACGACCCGCCTCTGAACAGGATACACACATATATTATGCTCTTATTTATTGACTTATTTATTGACGTCATAATATACAGGTGAATGTCGGAAAATTTGAATATATTGCAAAACGTCATTCGTAGTAAATTTAACTAAAGGTGAAACAAATATATAATATATTTCTCCACTACATTCAAAGTGAGATATTTCAAGCCTTTATTTGTTATGATTTTGGTGTTTATGGCTCAGTTTATGAAAACCTCAAATAAAAAATAAATTAGAGAATATTTTATGAAATCAATAAACAGTTCCATCATCAAAATTATAACAAATAAAGGTTTAACATATCTTGCATTGCATGTAATAAGACTAGGTAATATATTAGTTTCACCTTTTAAGTTGAATTATTGAAATAAATCAACTTTTACATCATATTCTAGTTCAATTATTGAAATAAATTAACTTTTACACCATATTCTAGTTGAATTATTGAAATAAATTAACTTTTACACTATATTCTTCACCTGTAGTTATATTCTACATCTGGGCTGATGTGGACATACATATATAGCATAATAATAATATAATTTAATAGCATAGGAGGATATCTCAGTTGCTAGTATGGTTGTCTGTCTGTACAGTCATGCAAGTTCAATGCTATTAAAGCAGCACAACGTAACTTTCAGCTTTTCTGAGTTTGGCGGCATCTTTTGGACAAAAGCGGTAGTGCTTTACCAGAAAGAACACTACGTTTCCCATGAGCACCAGCGCGTACTGCCAGAAAGATCCTGTCCCGTCGCGTGCATTTGTTTTGATAGTGAATGAAATAAGACGGGACGGACTTTTCTGTTTCACCAAGTGAACAGACGGAACGCAAAAAAAAATGTTAAACTGCTGGAAAGGAACTGGAATTTACCGGGATACCTTAAACAAGGAAGCCAGGGAGCGGGATTTGGAGAAAATAATGATTATTAACGGTCTGGATCCATATGAAATCCCTACTAAAGAGTGGAGCTCCTCGTCGGAGCTGCACTCTTTAGAAAGGATTTACTGCCGCAGTTCTGCAGAACCACCGTCTCCGGCTACCTTGTTTAGGAGTGTTTGGCAGCTGCTTTGGTAAATGTTTGACTCGCCATGTGTTTCGATAAATTTGTATAATAGTACAACATGCAGTACATGTTTTGTATCCCTCTTACTTCTCTTTTCTTTTTTTTTGACTGCTCTATTATGCTGAAGAGGCTCCGAGGCGTGAGCAATATTTTTGTTTTCCTCGTGAGATTATTTTTTTCCTCTGCAGCTACAAATAAGAGTTAATATTTTTTCCTCAACAAACTAGTTTTATCTGAAAATTGGGGTTAATTGCAGCGCAGAGAGCTGGCCAGCAACTGCGTTTAGCTGGAGAAGTGGGGAATAAAACCCGTGTTTTGATCCAACCCCCGTCTGTGTGAGTGTTTATTGATATACTGTGTGTTTGGTCGTTAAAGCCGCGATCCAAGCGAGCCGACGGCTCTTTCACTCTTTTACTCTGTTATCTCAGATACTCGGCCTCCGTGGTTCTGCCTCCAAGCAGGAAAACGGTGAAAAGTTAAACCACTAGCGATCTTTTCCCGACGTCTGTTGTGTGGAGCTGCTGCAGCTACAACACAGCAACGGGTTACCAGCTTCTGCGGAGCTGCGCTCCACACCCCGCCCATTTTTGTCTGGACTACGAATCGGAAAGGAGGGGGAAGTGACGTATGCCGTAAAGCAGTCAAAGCCGTAAAAATGTGTAGTGTTTTAGTGTGGAAGGGTTTCTACCATGTTCCTCAAAGTTACTGCCAGTGAAGGCGGACCGGCCCGTAGCAGCTGAGCGTAGCCGCTCCCCTGCAGCTCCCGAGCAGCCGGCCAGGCAGGGCAGCTGGGTGACGGTTCGGAGGAAGACTAGTCTTAAAGGGCTCACGGAACACCACCACCCGCTTCATGTGTCTAACAGATTTTCCCCACTTAGCGACACATCTGTTGAGAAACCGACCCTGGTGATTGGAGACTCCATAGTCAGACATGTGAAGCCGACTCCAGAGACCTTAGTTAGGTGCATCCCGGGGGCCAGAGCGGGCGACATAGAAGCAAATTTGAAGCTACTGGCAAAGGGTAATCGTAAATATGGTAAAGTTATCATCAATGTCGGAGCTAATGACTCCCGTCTTCGCCAGTCGGAAGTAACCAGAATGAATATTGTCTCAGTGTGTAACTACGCCAAGACCATGTCAGACTCTGTAGGTTTTTCTGGCCCCCTCCCCAATCTGACCAGCGATGACATGTTTAGTCGCATGCTCTCGCTCCGCCGCTGGTTGTCTCAGTGGTGTTCAGAAAACGACGTGGACTTTATTGACAACTGGGAGACATTCTGGGGAAAGCCCGGTCTGATTAGAAGGGACGGCATTCATCCCACCCGGGATGGTGCAGCTCTTATGTCTAGAAATCTGGCCAATGTTATTAGACACTCCCCCTGACAATGCAGGGTCCAGGCCAGGATGCAGAGCTGTAGTTTAACAGGGCTGGAGGCGAGGCTTAGTCAGTTAGAGGTCCGGTTTGGCCAACTAGACCATAGTCCGATAGAATCCTCTGCGGACCGGCCCGTAGCAGCTGAGCGTAACCGCTCCCCTGCAGCTCCCCGGCAGCCGGCCAGGCAGGGCAGCTGGGTGACGGTTCGGAGGAAGGGTAGTCTTAAAGGGCTCAGCGACACATCTGTTGCTTCTCAAGGACCAACGCCTGCCAACAAAACTGTAGGATTGCATTATGTAATTAGCGACTCTAAAACTGTAGGATTACATGATATTGGCGACTCTGGCCAGGTGCCTAGCAAAATAGAAGTGGTTGCAGTTCCCCGCCCTCCAAAAGTTCACCAGGTGCAGCGTTATAGAGGCGTTAACCAAGATAACCTTGTAAAAATTAAAACCAATGCACATTTGGTACCAATTACAGACCGAAAAATTAGATGCGGACTACTAAATATACGATCACTAAGCTCTAAGTCTCTGTTAGTAAATGATATAATTACAGAGAGCAGGAGTGATATTTTCTGCTTAACAGAAACATGGTTACAGGAGGAAGAGTATGTTAGTTTGAATGAATCAACTCCGCCCGGCTACTTTAATCATCACATTCCTAGAAGCACGGGCCGAGGCGGAGGAGTCGCAGCAATTTATAACTCCGGTCTCCAAACAAAAATTGAACCCAAGTGCAACTATAATACATTTGAAAGCCTCATGCTTGGTCTGAAATTTCCGAGCCGGAAATCAGAGAAGCCAGTTGTGTTAGTGGTAGTGTACCGGCCCCCTGCTGGTGCGTATCTGGAGTTTTTGTCTGAATTTTCAGATTTCCTTTCTGGATTATTGATCAGCACAGATAAATTCATCATAGTGGGTGATTTTAACATTCATATGGATGTTGAAAGCGATAATCTTAAATTAGCCTTCGATTCTCTTCTAGAATCAATGGGTATCTCGCAAAAAGTGGATAAACCGACGCACTGTTTTAATCATACTCTCGATCTCGTTCTCACCTACGGTGTTGAAACTGATGGTCTGTTGGTGTCACCTGTAAACTCCCTTTTATCCGACCATTACTTAATAACGTTTGAATTTAATTTTGTTGATGTTGAAGTGCAAAATAGGAGGTATTATTTTAGCAGATGTTTGTCTGATGAAGTTATTGTTAAATTTAGGGAGGCCATTGCTTATCTTACGACAGTGCGAAATAGTGATGTAGTCGAGGCCAGTGACCTGGGTTCTACCTCTGCAGATGTTGATTTCCTTGCTAGTAACACTGCTGATTTGTTGCATTCAGCTTTAGATGAAGTTGCTCCTTTGAAAAGGAGGGTTTCTAGCCACAGGAGCTTAACTCCCTGGTATAATTCAGATATCCGCATGTTGAAACAAAACGTGCGTAAAATGGAAAGGAAGTGGTACTCTTGTAGGTCTGTAGACTCTCATCGTGAATGGAAAGATATTCTAATAGTATATAAAAAAGCCATTCGCAAAGCCAGAACAGCTTATTATTCAACGTTGATAGAGGATAACAAAAGTAACCCACGTTTTCTGTTCAGCACTGTAGCCAGGCTGACAAAGAGTCACAACTCTGTTGAGCCGTGCATTCCTGCAGCTCTCAGTAGTGAGGACTTTATGGGCTTCTTCAACAGTAAAATCGCGAGAATTAGAGAAGAAATCAACCAGCCGGTTGTAGGTGTTTCTTCAGCTTTAGCGACTTCCCTAGGCTCTGACTTGTCTCTAGACTGTTTTGATCCTATAGACCTCCCTGAGCTGACTTCACTCGTTAATAGAGCTAAGTCAACCACATGTATGTTAGACCCCATCCCGACTCGTCTATTCAAACATATTTTTTCTCTTATTGGTACGACAATACTGGACCAAATTAACTTATCCCTAAGTTTAGGATATGTACCACAGGTTTTCAAAGTCGCAGTAATTAAACCTTTACTTAAAAAACCTTCTCTTGACCCAGACACCTTAGCTAATTATAGACCAATTTCCAACCTTCCATTTGTGTCTAAAATTCTGGAAAAGGCAGTTTCAAGCCAGTTATGTGACTATTTGTATAGAAATGATCTGTTTGAAGTCTTTCAGTCAGGGTTCAGAATGCATCATAGCACAGAGACAGCACTTGTTCGAGTCACGAATGACCTCCTTATGGCCTCAGATAAGGGATTAGTGTCCATACTGGTTCTACTGGACCTCAGTGCTGCTTTTGACACTATAGATCATGGCATTTTACTGCACAGGTTAGAGCATGTTGTTGGGATTAAAGGGACAGCTCTATGTTGGTTTAAATCATACCTATCTGACAGGTTCCAGTTTGTTCATGTACATGAGGTTTCTTCAGAACAGTCAAGGGTCTGTTATGGTGTTCCGCAGGGTTCAGTGCTAGGGCCAATCTTGTTCAGTTTATACATGCAGCCGTTGGGAAGTATAATCCAGAATCACGGCATACACTTTCATTGTTATGCTGATGATACGCAGCTCTATTTGTCTATGAAGCCGGATGAAACAGAACCGTTAGTTAAACTTCAGGCATGTCTTAGGGACATCAAGGACTGGATGTCCAGAAATTTCCTGCTTCTAAATTCAGATAAAACAGAGGTTATCATTCTTGGTCCAGAGCATCTTAGGAAGGGATTAGATGGTGTTGCGATGGCTTCCAGTGCAACTGTGAGAAATCTTGGTGTTATTTTCGATCAGGATTTGTCGTTTAAACCATATGTCAATCAGGTTTGTAAAATAGCCTTTTTCCATCTCCGTAATATTGCAAAGATTAGGAAAATCCTCTCACAGAGTGATGCAGAAAAACTAGTTCATGCGTTTGTATCTTCTAGACTAGATTACTGTAATGTGTTGTTAGCAGGATGTCCAAGTAATTTGCTGAATAGGCTCCAGCTGATCCAAAATGCAGCAGCACGAGTACTGACAGGAATTAGCAGGAGAGACCACGTCTCTCCAGTGTTAGCGTCGCTCCATTGGTTACCCGTAAAATTCAGAATCCAATTTAAAATTGTATTACTTGCGTATAAAGCCCAAAACGGTTTAGCTCCGCATTATTTGCAAGACCTGATAGTGCCTTATGTTCCTGTCAGAGCTCTCCGTTCTCAGAGTGCAGGTTTACTTGTAGTTCCTAGAGTATCTAAATGTAGATTTGGAGGGCGGGCGTTCTGCTATCAGGCGCCACTACTATGGAACCAACTTCCAATCTGGGTTAAGGGGGCTGACACCACCTCCACCTTTAAAACTAAACTTAAAACATTTCTGTTTAGTAAAGCCTATAGTTAGTGTTTAGTAAACCTCTAGCTGGTGTTGGTAAATCTCTAGGTAGTGTAAACTTTAGTGTGTCAGAGTCGCTCCTGTGGTTTCTTGTGCTGGCCCCCCCCTTCTCCTCCCTTTTCTCTCTTTTGTCCATGTTGCAGCATCCTTTGCCGGACACCGGAACCTGCAGGTGGTCGTGGGTGGCTTGTAGCTTGCATTACGGAGCACAAGTCTTTCCCCGACCCTGCACCCCAACCTGGGACTTGTTGATTGGGCCGGAGCTTCGGGAGCTGCGTGCTGGCCTGCGGTCCCCACCCCTGGTCATCCCGTTGCTGCCCCCCCCTTCTCCTCCCTTTTCTCTCTTTTGTCCTGCAGGTGGCCATGGGTGGCTTGTAGCTTGCATTACGGAGCACAAGTCTTTTCCTGACCCTGCACCCCAACCTGGGACTTGCTGATTGGGCCGGAGCTTCGGGAGCTGTGTGCTGGCCTGCGGTCCCCACCCCCGGTCATCCCGTTGCTGCTTCCACCTGCCTGCTGTGCTGTTGCCGTCCCTGACCCACCAGTCTGGCCCTCGGCAGGAGGGTCCCCCCTGATGAGCCTGGTCCTGCTCAAGGTTTCTTCCCTCCTAAAGGGGAGTTTTTCCTTGCCACTGTTTGGCTTAAGGTTTTTCTCCCACTAGGGGAGTTTTTACCTGCCATTGTTTATGTAATAACTGCTCGGGGGTCATGTTCTGGGTATGGGTCTCTGTAAAGCGTCTAGAGACAACTCTGTTGTATTAGACGCTATATAAATAAAATTGAATTGAATTGAATTGAAGGCGATACAGACCCCCCCAGACCATGACAGAGGTTCATTAAACCTGTTGTAAGTTGATGTTCCATCACAATGACTCTGGAAATATGATATTAAGGTGGAAAAGTTACATGGTGCCGCTTTAAAGCACTTTAAACTTTAAATCAAAGCATTTAGTTTTTTCATATTAAATAAACACATTTTTATGCAGTTTAGAAGTTTTGGGGCTTTTTTTTGGCTCCTGCGCTGCTGAAATCGGGGCGTCCCTTATTTCTATTTCTGAAAGGAGGCAACCTTACTCACCTGTCCTGTCCATCTCTGTCTGCAACATAATCAATTTTACTCTCTTTCTTCAAATGTAAACAAGAAAGAGCACCCCGGCCCGCACGCTGGTTCCCTTTGTGTTACTTTTCCCGCTTCCTGAATCAGCTGCTGCTGTCATCTCACCTCCCAGGTCTCGCAGCGCCCCCAGCAGGCGTCGGTGGTGATGTGCAGGCCTCCGCAGCCCGGCTTCCTGGCCAGGAAGGTGAACTCCCGCACCGCACAGCCGATGAAGCGCCGCAGGTTGACGGCCGACGCCTGGGGAAACAGGTCCGGCTGCAGAGAGATCCAGAGCAGACACCAGCTCAGAGTCACCGCACCGCTCCTGCTGAAATGGAAACACCATTTTTATGAGTTTTGTGGACAAAAAGAGAGGAAAGGATGTTTACTCTGATTTTTATTTATTTGACAGTTAATACGTCCGGTGTCAAAAATCTACTTCTTTCAGTGGAGTTGATTTTGTCTGTGTTCAGAAATCTTAACTCATAATTTAAAAATGAGGTTAAACACTAACTGAGACAGAAACTGAGCATGAGCAGTAACTCAACTTTACCGGTTACCCAGAGTTATTGACTGTGTTTCCATGCATCAATAACCCTTTCAAAACCCGAATATTGGCAATAACCCGAATTTGCACGTCCATGTAAACACCAATAACCCCTTTGAATAACCCGAATTTGCTCATATTCCGGTTATTAAAAACCCGAATACAACCCCTCATGTAAACGCCAAACGGAATATCCCCATCAAACGGAACAGGAATTTGTTTTCTGCACATGCTCTGTTCACAAGGAATCCTGGTCTTTTGAGTCCAGGGAGTTCTTATAAACACGGAGAAACACAAGACCAGGAGGAGACTAATCACTTCATAAATGTAATGAAGGATATGAACATTTCTGAATTTGTAGACGGTAGAAAGTACCGGGATAGACAGATTTACAAGAAGGTGAGAGAAAAGTTACGTGAAGCAGGATTTGTTTTGAATTTGGATACGGGAAGAAGAAGTGGAAATGACGGGAATTGCGTCATGATGTTCTCTGTGCATCGCTGGTTTCCAGATATCCCAAATGATTCATTATCATGTAAACGGAATATTCCAAATGTTTCAGTAAACGGAATATTAGCAATAACCCCAATTTTGACTGCACGTAAACGTAGTCAGTGAAGGGTACCTGTTACCTTGACTTATTGTGGGTTACCGGTTACCCGGAGCTATTGAAGGTTGACTGTTATCCGAAGTTATATAAGGTTACCGGTTACCTGAGGTTATTGAGGGTTACTGGTCACCCAGAGTTATAGAGGGTCTGCATTGCCGTCACTTCTCCACTGGACCAGCCCCCTTACTCTCACTGAGTGGTAAAAACATCAGCAAAAACATCTGCAACTAGTGTAGAAGACGGGATAACAGCCGATTATGAGCTTAAACTAAAGGCAGTTGGACTTAACAGTGACCTGTACAGTTACCAAGAACCAGTGGTCCATGGACATTAATATTTGGTACAGTTACCAAGAACCAGTGGTCCATGGAAATTAATATTTGGTACAGTTATCCCAAGAACCAGTGGTCCATGGACATTAATATTTGGTACAGTTACCAAGAACCAGTGGTCCATTGGACATTAATATTTGGTACAGTTACCAAGAACCAGTGGTCCATGGACATTCATATTTGGTACAGTTACCAAGAACCAGTGGTCCATGGACATTAATATTTGGTACAGTTACCAAGAACCAGTGGTCCATGGACATTAATATTTGGTACAGTTACCAAGAACCAGTGGTCCATGGACATTGATATTTGGTACAGTTACCAAGAACCAGTGGTCCATGGACATTAATATTTGGTACAGTTACCAAGAACCAGTGGTCCATGGACATTAATATTTGGTACAGTTACCCCAAGAACCAGTGGTCCATGGACATTAATATTTGGCCACCAATCCAGTTTCCTGATATTTATATGTACTTAATTTCTACGCCGGGGAAATACACGAAGCAAAGCTTGAAGGCTTACAAAAGTCTTCAAGGCAAGATTTGTTGGCGAAATTAAAGTGATTTTTATTTTTATTGTTTGTTTTTGTTGGCGCCTTTCTAAACCTTACAGGAAAGTTAAGAAATTACAAAACAGTAAAAGGAATTTAAATGAATAAAAACCTTTCTTAAGTAGATAGAAAGGCGGGTTTTAAGTTGTATATCTACTCACCAGTGAGTCTTCATGTCAGCTGTCAGTCACAGTCAGTGTCCGGGATCAAAAATAACCAGACAATAAAACACAATGTAACTTTTATTATTATTATTATTATTATTATTATTATTATTATTATTATTATTATTAATAATTTGATTATTTGAGAATATGTCTATTTCTACTCATAAGAGTTCCTCAGGAGTTACTCTGGTCACGGTGTGTTCCTCAAACCTGAACTATCTGCGAATGGATCTGACAGCACAAGTCTGGTTTTTTTATCATCCAGCGTCGTGCCAATCAACCGCTGGAGTCCTCCCTTTCTTTTCCTGGCTCACGAAACCCCCTGGAGGGCCTTCGACCTGTCGCTGCCCATCTACTTCAGTCACCAGCTTGTTTTCACTCCATTACCTTGATTAGGGAAAAAGCCCTTTTGTTAATATTCATTCACACGGAAGAGGGAAACAACACACTCTCACCTGTGTCAACGTTCACTCATCGAAGCTCAATTAGCTGGCTCCAGAACCAGAGCTGCTCCTGTCCTCACACGCCGACTGCTATGAATGATTCCTCCAGCTCCGACACTCCGGCTCCTCTCATGGATATTGGGGGGATTTTAGGGATTTTGCCCTTTTTTTTTCCCAGGTGACATTTGTGATGTGTATTCATCTTCAGAAAGTAATTTGGCTGTTACTAAGGCCCAGTCCCAATCCCCCCTAGTCCTACCCCTAAATTTTGCATGTTCCCGTGAGGGTAGTGGTGTCCCAATTCCTCTTTTCACCTAGTGGTATTGTGCTTATTTAGGGGTAGGGAGTATGAATCTAACCCTTCACAGCTAGGGATTTCGGATGCACCCTAGCTGAACGAGGGCCAGAAAAATTTCCCAGAATGCAATTCGTCGTCATTTGCAGACTTAATCGGAAAAAAAAAACATGGCGGACATTTCTTATTTTTTTGTGAATAAAATCAATATTTTGAGTTAGTTTCTGCATAAAAATGCGTTTTGATTACATTTCTAGCAAGAAATATATATTTTACTTTCATAATATTCACTCAGTGAATGTACATAATCACTTGCTTGCCCGATCACGCCAGAATAAAGGCTGATTTATGGTTCCACGTTACACCAACGCAGAGCCTACGGCGAAGGTTACGCGGCGACACGCGCCGTACGCCATACCCTACGCCGTACCCTACGCCGTACCCTACGCCGTAGGCTCTGCGCCGATTTAACGCGGAACCATAAATCAGCTGGCAGGCAGAAATCCCGAAATTTTCGGAGCAAATTTCTTAACAGGCCTAACAACTGTTAGATTTCATCTATTAAACCAACATTTATTTTTCTAAATGATTTATTTCAGCCAGCGGTAATTCTCCACAGAGCTGCAGGTTTCTCCCCGGGACGACCCAGCGATCACATCTGTTCTCCGGCCGTGAGCTGCTGCTGCGCCCCGGACCGGCGGCTCTTATCATCGCCGAAAACATCGGATCAAATTTCTTAACAGGCGTTATTTGGATAAACTGAGCCCAGGTTGGGGATCTTAAAGGTTACTTTTACGCCTGAAAAAATATTAAAACTTAATAAAGTGGCATATTAACAGCGCTACAGCTGAAATTAAAACAGCTTTTGGCTCTCGGCTTCCTGATATGGTGTGACGTGGTGCAAACATAACTATGCAGTCGCTTACGTACCCGAACGTAAACCACGCAGTGACCTAGCAAGCAAAATTTAGGGGTGGTGCTGAAAAGTAGGGGTAGTGGGTGTATTGGTACAGGGCCCGGGGAAGATTTCAAGTGCCCTAAAATCTGTGGCTTCTTTTTTAGGGGTAGTGGTAGTGAGGGAGGGCTAGTGGTAGAAAGTAGGGGGTGTATTGGGATTGGCCCTAAGAGCGTGTCCACTACCTTTATCATACAGCTCGTGTTAGGAATATGGTTGGAGTTGGACCCAGATTGAAAGATCCTCGTGTTCGTTTGTCTGGTGAACAATAAGAAAACCAGGGAACAGAATCAAAGTTAATACAAGCTTTTATTATATCATGCACAATGTTTTCCAGCCGGAGGTTCACTTTTCTCAAACCACACAGGTAGGAGAGAAATGCACCTGGTGGTCATCAATTCAGTCATATTTATACGGAAAAAGGGAGGTGTTTTGTACGTTGTAAGAGCCGATGCTGAACCTTATCTGTTGAACCTTATCTGGGAGGCCAACTGTAGTCAAATAAACTTAAACATGTCACACTTTCAGCCATATATTTTCTGTTGTCTATCTCTAATCCGACATGCCAACCCAGCAAAGATCTACGACGACCAAAACCCAGAGAAAAACAGGCCAACACACCGTCAGAGGTCAGGGGGCCTGGGCACTAGGCCTGGCAGACCGGCGAGACAGTTCAGGGGGCCGGACAGACGGGTCAGAGGGACACTCTTGTGACTGGGCAGACGGGTCAGAGGGACACTCTTGGGACCGGGCAGACGGGTCAGAGGGACACTCTTGGGACTGGGCAGACGGGTCAGAGGGACACTCTCGGGACTGGGCAGACGGGTCAATTCAATTTTATTTGTATAGCGCTTAATACAACAAAAGTTGTCTCCGGGCGCTTTCCAGAGACCCAGAACATAAACCCCCGAACAATTATTATATAAACAATGGCAGGTAAAAAAAAAGCCTTAAACAGTGGCAAGAAAAACTCCCCTTTAGGAGGGAAGAAACCTGGGACCCTCCTGCCAAGGGCTGGACTGGGGGTCGGGGACGTCAGCAGCAGACAGCAGGCAGGTGGAAGCAGCAACGGGATGACCGGGGGGGGGGGGGGGGGCAGGCAGGTGGAAGCAGCAGCGGGATGACCGGGGGTGGGGACCGCAGGCCAGCACGCAGCTCCCGAAGCTCCGGCCCAATCAGCAAGCCCCAGGTTAGGTTCAGGGTCGAGGAAAGGTTGAGAAGGGGCAGGGCCAGGGAGAGGAGTCTTGACGGACAAATCTCTCCCCCGCCTGCCTGGGCCGTTACCCTGCCCCTCTCACTCCCACTCTGCAGGATCCGGTGTTGTGCATTCAGACATGCTCTTCACCACCAGCAGAGGATGCTGCACCATGTACATAAGAGAAAAAAAGAAAAGAAAAGGGGGGTCAGCACAAGAAACTACAGGAGCGATGGACAAAAATGATAGCTATGAAATACTTATAATAAATAAAAATGGAAATGGAGAAAAGAGGAAGCGAAGAGGAGAGGAGAAGAAGGGTGAGAGGCACCGCCCAGTGGATCATGTCGGTGCCCCCCTGCAGCATAGGCCTATAGCAGCATATCTACTGCGAAACTATATTTGAGACTAACTATTATAGTCTTGTTCTATAGCTGCAACTATGACTACTGACTCTAACACACTAGAGTTTACACTACCTAGAGATTTACCAACACCAGCTAGAGGTTTACTAAACACTAACTATAGGCTTTACTAAACAGAAATGTTTTAAGTTTAGTTTTAAAGGTGGAGGTGGTGTCAGCCTCCTTAACCCAGATTGGAAGTTGGTTCCATAGTAATGGTTCCTGATAGCAGAACGCCCGCCCTCCAAATCTACATTTGGATACTCTAGGAACTACGAGTAAACCTGCACTCCGAGAACGGAGAGCTCTGCCAGTAACATAGTCAGAGGTCAGAGGGACACTCTCGGGACTGGGCAGACAGAGTGCACCAGTCAAACGAACACGAGGATCTTTCACTCCTAAAAAGGAGATCAGAATTGTCAGAGGACCTGAGGGCTGAGTGTGTGCACCAGTGTGTGCACCAGTGTGTGCACCAGTGTCTGCAGCAGTGCCAGTACGAGTTTCAAGTAGTTCAGGAAATAAATCTTTAAAGTAAAGTTGTGAGAAGTAATTAAAGTACAATTAGAGAAAAAGAAAAAGAAACAGGAAAATGAGTCAGGGCCAGGCTCACACTCCCGTCAGACACCCCGACTTCCTTGCACGAACACAGTATCGTCTTTATTTGACACTGTGAAGCAACTGGATGCATGTAATTGGATAATTCTGGTGATTACAATGAGGGTGCTTGTAATCCATTACAACCAGGCTAAGCCTGGATTTCTACAAACTGGCCTTTGTGTCGTGATTCTTAGCTTGTTAATGAAATATTCTATGTTCTTTTGACATTTCTATGTTGAACCCCCCAATTCGCTGTCGGGCAGCAACATGTCCATCATCCTGGGGGTATTTAGATACATTTGGCCACTTGGGGTCTCAAAAGTATCTGAGAAGAATAGAAATTACCTGTCTTTATCTCTCTCCCCGACCCTGAAATACAATAAACTGGTATTTTAACCCTTGTGCTGTCTTCGGGTCAAGGAAGGAGGAAGGGAAGAAGGGGGGAAAGAGGGAAGGAAAGAAGAAAGAAAAAAAGGAAAGAAGGAAGGGAGAAAAGAAGGATGGAAGGAAGGGTGAAAAGAAGGAAGGGATGATGGGAGAAAAGGAAGGGAGAAAAGAAGGAAGGAAGGAAGGAAGGAAGGAAGGAAGGAAGGAAGGAAGGAAGGAAGGAAGGAAGGAAGGAAGGAAGGAAGGAAGGAAGGAAGGAAGGAAGGGAGGAAGGAAGGAAGGAAGGAAGGAAGGAAGGAAGGGAGAAAACAAGGGAAGAAGGAAGGGAGAAAAGAGGAAGGGAAGAAGGGAGTAAAGAAGGAAGGAAGGAAGGGAAGAAGGGAGTAAAGAAGGAAGGAAGGAAGAAAGGAAGGAAGGAAGAAGGGAAGGAAGGAAGGAAGGAAGGAAGGAAGGAAGGAAGGGAGGAGGGAAGGAAGGGAGGGAGGGAGAAGGAAGGAGAGAGCAGGAGGAAAGAAGGGAGGAAGGGAAAAAGAAGGAAAAAGGGAAGGGAGAAAAGAAGGTAGGAAAGAAGGCAGTAAAGAAGGAAGGAAGGAAGGAAGGAAGGAAGGAAGGAAGGAAGGAAGGAAGGAAGGAAGGAAGGAAGGAAGGAAGGAAGGAAGGAAGGAAGGAAGGAAGGAAGGAAGGAAGGAAGGAAGGAAGGAAGGGAGAAAAGAGGAAGGGAAAAAGGAAGGAGAGAGCAGGAGGAAAGAAGGAAGGACAATTAGGTCATTTTGACCCAAAGACAGTACAAGGGTTAAAGCGTGTATTAAAAATAAGATAATACGCTGTAATAGGCTGTGGCTACAGTCTTTGTGACACCATTAACACACTGCACTTTTCTATAACACTCTACACTGGTGTTTTTTTCTCTAGTTGAAGGGTCAACTCCTGTTTTATTACTAGACTGTTTTCTCTAGTCGCAGGGTCAACTCTTGGTTTATGACTAGGCTGTTAAAATAGTTCAGATATTTATTCTTCGTTAGGTGAAGACAATGAAGATAAACAGATGTTTTAACACTGATGGGTCTCATCCCTTATCTGGGTTGACATCTTAAGTAGGAAGCAACAGGGACATACGGCTGAAGGTCTGATATGTTTGGCAGATGGGGTTTACGTACAAAGAACACCTCCCTTTTTAGTAAAAATAAGACTGGATCCATGACCACGGTGTGCATTTCTCTCCTACCTTCGTGGTTTGAGAAGAGTGTACATCCGCGTGGAAAACATTGTGCATGATATAATAAAAGCTTGTATTAACTTTGATTCTATTTCACTGGTTTACTTATGGTGCACCAGACAAACAAACACAGAGGATCTTTCAACTCCACGGTTACGCAGATCCAGATGGAAAACATCAAAAATAAGTTATCGTCGTGGGACAGAAAATGTAAAAAGAAAAGAGAGCAAGAAATATTTAAAAGATAAAGGTAAGACATTTGTGTGTGATGTAGAGTGGCAGATCTGGGAGTGGCTACTTGGGTTACAGCCCTGGATGTTTTCTCACGAGCCCCGGATCTGGCTTCTCAGCTGGTCTGAGTATAATGTGCAGTACTGGAATTCACCAGAGAGTGGCAGCACATGCAGGAAAACAGCATGTGGATATCCTGCCTGTTCAGAAGAAGAACAATGCGTCCGAAATGCCATACTACACAGTATCAACTAAGGGTGTAACAATATATCGTGCCATGAAATTTTGCGATACAAAAACGTCACAATACGTGTCATGGAGGTGACAAACTGTATCGCGATATTGGATTATTAATATTAATCTATTGTGTTGACTAATAACGCGCATCCGACCACTCCTCGACCCGCAGACCAAAATCTTCCTCCGCTCAGAAGAAACTAGTACCGTTTTGGTCCCGATCACGGGACTCTTGGGGGTTTTGAGCTCTGAACTTTTACTGATGTAAGGCTGGTGTAGAGTTAAGCCTTACCTTATTAAATTAAACCTTTTTGGGGTGGTGAGTAGGATAAACACGGGGACAACTTGTGCTGAGTTCCAGTGTACTTTAATGTCCCTCAACAGTGTAGGATTTTAGAACATCAACACAGCACCTAGTGCCGTACTGTGGCGTATCACTCCGCCCAATCTAAAACAGACTCATCACTACAGATAAACTGACTAGTGTCATTATAGTCCCTGATTTACATCAGAATATAAAGAATATATTTATAAAATAATGAACCCTGAATTACCAAAATAACCTTCTTAACAAAAATAAATCTCCTCCTTATAACGTGATATATATGCAGAGGTGGACAGAGTACTCGACCCCAGTACTTGAGTAAGAGTACAAATACTACTGGTCAAAATTTACTCCGTTACAAGTAAAAGTAGCTCAGTCAAAATATTACTCGAGTAAGAGTAGAAAAGTACTTGCTTTTAAAGGTACTTAAATATCCAAAAGTAAATGCTTTTAAATTTACTTTAAGTAAAAGTAAGAGTAAGAGTAAATTTCAAAGCAGAGAGGTAGTTCTGCTTCGGCAGACACAATAAACATTTGAAAATAAATGTCTGGTTTTTCTGTGGCCTCGTTTTTTACTCGGTCAAACTCAAACATTGAGTTAAGATACGGCCAAGGATTTTGTGAAAGTCCCTGCTCCGAGTCCGGCTCATTATCAGACTCAGGCGACTCAGCGGATTGTCTTTCTTCTGCTGACGCAGGCGTAGCCATTGTTGCGGAGTGTCTTGACTTGTTGCGGCTCTGTCTTGACAAACGCAGGCTACTTTGGCGGTATCGTTTTGAGGAGGCTTGACGTATTTCCGCCTTACGTACATCCCAGTGGAGAGCGTGCACTGTGATAGGTCTCCTCCTTTGACAAAAACAGCTTGTGTCCAATAGGATTTTAGGGAAGAAGAAAAAAGAGCAGACCTGAAAGAAACAAGTACTTTTCAGCCTTCCTAGAAATTTACTCGAAGAAAAAGTAAAAATATTTGTCTTGGAAATGTATTCAAGTAAGAGTAATAAGTACCAAAGAAATCTAATACTCAAGTAAAGTACAAATCCTCTGGATATGTACTTAAGTACAGTACTCAAGTAAATTTACTCCGTTACTGTCCACCACTGTATATATATATATATATATATATATATATATATATATATATATATATATATATATATATATATATATATATATATATATATCTCCTCTATTTAACCAGGTAAAAAAAACTCATTGAGATTAAAACCTCTTTTTCAAGAGTGACCTGGCCAAACGGTGAGCATGAATGAATCTTTTTTATGATGTAAAATTGTATGTATTTATTTACTTTTATTCTATTATTTATTTAATTTTACTTGTTACATTTCTGGAAAAGAAAAAAGTCAGTTATAAAGCATTACAAACTGTAACAATAAGACAAACACACAGTATTGTTTTGTATTTTGTGTCTTTCAAATAAAAGACAATTTTTTCCGGTCATATGTTCCTCATTCAAGGTTGTTAAAAAAAATACTGCTATAATATCGCATCGTTATTGTGACCTCAATATCGTGTATTGTACCGTATCGTGAGATTAGTGTATCGTTACACCCCTAGTATATACTCAAAAAGTATACCGTATTTTCGCGACCATAAGGCGCAACTTTTTTTTTTTTTTTTTTAAATGTGCCGGGCGCCTTAAGAAACGGTGCGCCGTGTCTATTACCTGAATTACGGTAATGTAAGGCCGGTCACCATGAGAACGGTAAAGGGAGAAGGGGGCGGGTGAAGCCCCCGTGAGTTGCGACGTGAATGAGACTCCACTGAGCTGTTTAATGCGGAAACAGATGATGAAAACTTTTAAGGATTTGCTTGATGTGTAAAATACAATCAAACTAAGTTTTGCTCCGCTCTATTTAAATAAGCACACTTGTGTGTGAGTGTTCTGCAGCGCGCGTGTGTTTTGCATGTCGGGAACCGAGGAAGCACCTGCCGTGGGTTTGCGGGTCCGATCGCCACATCCCCGGGGCAGATCCGGCTGAAATGCCGGTGGTCTTTCCCCGGGAGCCCCTACTGCAAGTCCATGTGGGCTCCTCCGGTCCCGGCCGGTCGGAAGCGGTCACTTTCCCCGGTTAAAGCAGCGGCTGCAGCAGCGCGATGATGCGCGCTACTGCAGCCGACTTCCTGGTTCCCAAAGCGGGTCCGATGACCTGGTTCCCGGCCGTTTTACGAGCAGAGATTTCTGGGGTCTGTCTCAGGTCTGATCAGCTTCACCCTCCGAAATTTGCAGCCAAATCTGTCGGTTACAAACCCGGTACCGGATCCCGACATGCGCGGGTGTGTTTCGCGGCACGACACACACTTACTGGTTTATGTAGCGCTTGCCTGCTGCGCTGATGGACAGAAACCTATGGTGATTTTTAAAAGAAAAACTTTGCATAAGACGTTTCCAGCCGGAGTCATTATAAGGGCGAATGAAAAGGGGGGGCTGGATGAAGGGATGATGATCAAGAAGCTGAGACAGATCTGGAAATTCGGACCGGCTCCCCGACAGCGCGTGTGTGTGAGCGGGTCCAGCGCGGCGGTCCCGGGACCCGGGGCCGCCGCGGGACCAGCGCGGGGGGGGGGGGGCGGACCGGGTTCCGGGTCCCGGTCCAGCGCGGGGGAGCAGACGGGGAGCGGACCCGGTCCAGCGCGTGGGAGCGGACCCGGTCCAGCGCGGGGGAGCAGACGGGGAGCGGACCCGGTCCAGCGCGGGGGAGCAGACGGGGAGCGGGACCCGGGACCGCCGCGGTCGGGATTTTTAAAAGAAAAGCGTTACCTAAAGAGACTTTTCCAGCCAGAGTGAAATGAAAAGGGCTGGATGGATGAGGAGATGATCAGTGGCTGAGACAGGTTTGTGCAGCAACCCGGTGGTTTTTTTTTAAATTCTTTAATGCAGAAACAGAATATGAACCTTTGAAGGGTTTGATTGATGTGAAAAGTGAAATAAAATATCAAACTAAGTTTTGCTTCCGCTGTATTTTTAGCGCGTGTGTGTTTTGCAGCGTGCGTGTGTGCAGCTCCGTCTCCGTAGACGGCGCCTTTTGGGTCGGTGCGCCGTATGTATGTTTTAAAACCAAAAATGACACAGAAAACTGAGGGTGCGCCTTTCCACACAGTGCGCCATATGGTCGCGAAAATACGGTACTTAAGTTCGGCACACTTTTGAGTAAATATCAGTAGTATGCATTAATTGGGACGTACTACGCAGAGCTACACGGCACTTCCTGCCGTTGGGAGGGGGAGTTGTTACAACAAGATGACATTTCTCCTGCGCTGTGTGGTTTTATTCTTACCTCTTCAACTTCTAACGAGAAACAGAAGAGGATGTAGCTCATTCGTAAACTTTGCAAATACATCTACCCGTACAATAATGTGATAAATGATGAACTCATCTGGTTAATATCTTATGGAAACCAAAGCGAAATCACACCTAATTCCTCACATTTGAATTGTAGCGTGATGGTGGTGGTTTCCTTGGTACCGGTAACGTTATCCTCCATTTTTGTTGGTTGCTAAGTATCTGCGCAGCACTTAGCAACCAAACACAGCTGCATTGCATTTTGGGAAGTTTCTGCTTAGCTAGTGTCCATCAATCCACACTAATCCAGAATGAGTAAGGATAGTACATACTATTGAGTATGTATTCTACTAATGTTTCGGACGCACTAAAAAATTACAAATGCACAGACCGATTTGCAAATACACACACAGTTTCACACGTGCACAGAACAATTCACACTTGCGTAGGACAAGATATACAAATTTATATTTTTTACATATTTTTGATGCACACACAAATATAACCTGATTTACAAACGTTTTTTTGTCTGTGAGCTGTGCTGCATTTGTGTGTGACTTTTGAGACTCCTCTGTCGTGACTCGATCCACAAATACGTTTTTTTTTAACACGGAAGGATCTGCAACCAATCAGATGTCTTCCTTTGTTCCAGCCAATCATAAGGTGCACGTTACGGTTTGGGCCATATTAACAGCCGAAGAAATGGCATAAATTGCGCCAAAATTACACGATTAATTCCAAATGGCTGACTTCCTGTTGGGTTTCGGCCATGGCGCCAAGAGACTTTTCTTTGGATGATGGAAACAACACTGCTGCAACTGTGCAGCTCTTTGACCTTTTATATATTGCTTCTCTGTGTGGCCAGTAGGGGCAGGTGCTGAATTTGCAAAATATTAATGAAAGAGTTTTCTGAAAGTTTGTTAATCTGTTGTCTGCTTCCATGGTCTCAATCACTGTGGATAATAATCTAACTACAACAAAAAGTTCTTACATCTACTTTTACAAGTGTAATACTTTTATATTGGGTGTGTGAATGATCAATAATCAGTATTATTGGCAGTAATAGAGGGCCCCAAAATAAAATGTTGCTTAGGGCCCCATGGAGGCCTGTGCTGGCCCTGCCTGTAACTTACATCAGTAACATGTCTTGCTGAGAGATGTTACGGTAATAACGTGATGCTCTGCTGACCTCTGGTGGCCACATGTGATATACTATTTTTTATTTTTTTACCATTTGTATTTTTTTAGATATATTTAAAAAAAGACTACAGCATTATGGATTTGTTGAGATTTAATATGTTAAATGATATTCCAATTTGACCTGGTTTACCTTGAATGTTTATATTTGTTCTGAGGCTTTCTTGGTGTTTGCTACTCTTATAGCTGTGAATGAATGACCGATTTCGACAGTGTGTATCTTTCATGATTGATATACTAAGAGAGGAAATGTTAATGATAGTGATGATTTAAGGAGATCGATAGAGAGAAAATTATATTATAACATGCATTCTTCGCTGTTTGCATAGATTGTTTTTTACCCAGACCGAGTCGATCGGGATCTGAACTTAATGTTCAGTGGCGAGCCAGTTTAAATGGAAGATTGACTGTGGAGGAACCAGCAACGCGGTGTGGCCAGCCGCAGGATCCATCTGCAGAGCACAGCATCGTCGATTCCTTTTTCATTAACAGACAGATAAGACTAACACTCAAAATCTACCCGGGTAGTTCGAACACAGACATCAAAGAACACACACTCATACACAAGAAGACCTTTGCTTCTTTCCCTAAAGGAGCAGTACGCATTGGACATTGAACTCTTTATTTTGAAGGAACCTCTATTTTATTTTATTTATTTTTATGGGCCCATTTATTGTGCATTTGTGCACACTAGGAAGCCGGTTTAGGTAGGCAGGGTTTGTAAACTCATCTTTATTATTTTGTGAACAATACATTGAATTCAAACCATTCCGTTGTGTGTGTGTGTGTGTGTGTGTGTGTGTGTGTGTGTGTGTGTGTGTGTGTGTGTGTGTGTGTGTGTGTGTGTGTGTGTGTGTGTGTGTGTGTGTGTGTGTGTGTGTGTGTGTGTGTGTGTGTTTGGTAATTCTGCTGACACAGGTTTTCAGGCTCTTCAGTCGTTCCTAGACCTTTGGTAACCGTTACACAAAGAAACATTTTATTCTAAATACAGATGTGAATAAACATGAAGATATGTACATTTATTAATATATGTAGATATATAGATTTATATTATGGATATAGATATGTTATATGTAGGTATGTACATAGATATATTGGGTTATATTATACGTACAGTATTTATATATCTATATCTCTATTAATATATATTGATTTATAATTATAAGTAGATATGTCAATATATAGATTCATAGTAATGTTTATGTATATAAGTGGAGGTAAATATATGAACCAGTGTATATATAGCATATTTACTCTTATATAGTTATTCAAGTATATTGTTATACCATTGCTGTCTATTGTTCTCTATTATATTGTAGTATTATAGTAAAGTAATGATAATGTAATACTATACATTATAATTACTTCTATTATTACATACATACATAGTAGCACAACTAAATGCTGGGCGTTTGTTTTGTTTTCCTTTGTTAGCTTTGATTTGTTTTGTTTTTGACTATATATACATATAATTGAGTATTATATCACTGTATTGAATAGTTATTAAAGTAGATATGTGTGTTTTATAAGGAAGTTTATTTATCTTATATGTAAGAATGTAGGTAAGATTCAGGGGTAGGACTGGATAAGTGTTTACTTCAATCCTACTCCGTTTGGAACATGTTGGTGGATCCGTGAGGTCTGCCCCATATATATATATATATATATATATATATATATATATATATATATATATATATATATATATATATATATATATATATATGTATATATATATATATATATATATATATATATATATATATATATATATATATATATATATATATATATATATATATATGTATATATATATATATATATATATATATATATATATATATATATATATATATATATATGTATATATATATATATATATATATGTATATATATATATATATATATATATATATATATATATATATATATATATATATATATATATATATATATATATATATATATGTATATATATATATATATATATGTATATATATATATATATATATATATATATATATATATATATATATATATATATATATATATATATATATATATATATATATATATATATATATAGTTTGGGGAGCACTGTTCTTTAGTTATTAAGCTTAACATTGACTCAGTCTCTCTTACGATTTCAAAATGGGAGGCGGATCTCTCTCTTAACACCGACCAGATTTCTTGGTCACAAGTATGTTTAAATACTTTCACTATGACTAAGAACCCAAACTTACAACTTATACAGTACAAATTTCTTCATAGAATACATTATACAGGACAAAGGATGTTCCAGATGGGCTTTGTCACCTCTACCATCTGTTCACAGTGCACAGAGAACACTCCTGATAATTATATGCATGCTTTATGGTTCTGTACACCGGTACGGAGGTTCTGGACGGAGATTTGTGACGATTTATGCACATGGATCAACTACAGAATTCCAGTGTGCCCCACGATATGTATATTAGTTTACCTGGGAGATATTCAAATGGAATCTAGCCGGATACACCAGGTTCTCACTGCCTTATGTATCGCAAAGATACTAGTGAATTGGAAACAAAAGTCCAGTAGGGCAGGGCGCAGGATTGGGGCATGGTCTGCAGGGAAGAGAGGGAGTGCGGGGGAGTGGCGCACAGGTGACGCGGCTGGAACAGCTGATGGTGCACAGGTGTGTCTAATCACGCTCTGTGTATTTCAGTAGTGTGCGGGCCCTGGAGCCACAAGAGGACGGAAGCAGAGCGGAGCTCGACTGCAGCTCTGCTGAAGGTGCTGGTGCACGTGTGCCTCTGAAGGAGAATAAAAACGTTTTCTGCACAAATCCCTGTGTCCGCTGTCCTGTCTGTGACCCCGTAGTAGCGAGACGTGCTACATCCCGTTTATATATTATGGTGGTCTCGCTGGCGGTGGGTACCCTCCCGCCCTGTGGGGTTGCTGGTGGCCTGGATTCCGGGTGGCGGGGTTGCCCCCGCTCCCCCACTATAGATACACTTCAGGTGGTGCTTTGATAGGATTATTACACACACACACACACTGTACACACACTTAGCCACACAGACACACACACACGCACACACGCGCACACACACACACACACACACACACACACACACACACACAAACACACACAGACATATACTGTACATACACGCACACACACACACACAGGCATATACTGTACATACACGCACACACACACATAGACATACAGACTGGCTTGTTCACCTGCATGCTTGCTCTGTAGTTTTTGGGGTTAGTTAGTGGTAGCTTAGCTTAGACTGTGATCGGATCTCGAGATTTGGGTCGATTGCTGCTCGTGTTTTGGTCGGCTCCGTGTCGGTTTCATGTTTCGTTTGTGGTTTTTGTTGCAGATTTCCAGTGCTTGACGTGTGCCTCCGTGTGTTCTTGCTTCCTGGTTTAGCAGTGGATGTCACCTCCACCACCCCCCCCCACCCCCCCCCCCCCCCCCCCCCCCCACCCCCCCAAAAAAAAAAAAAATCTCACTGGGTTTGTATGTGCATATATATGTATCTGTATGCGTATGTATGCGTATATATATATATATATGTTGAATATAGTAATAATGCACATGTATATGCCTTAGGTTTGTACCGGCATGGTATTAACCATTGATATGTGGGCAGACAAGGTAGAAAAAAAAAAAGCTTAATGTTGACTAACATGCACTTGTTGAGTCCAGACCTTGGTCCCAGGTGACGGACACCGGTGCCAACATGGAGGAGGGGGTGTGTGCGCTGAACCCTGACTTATTTCTATATTTAGTGTCCCAGTGAGCTTTCACTGGGCCCTGCCGTCGCTGGCGTCTCCGGTTACAGTCTGTCCCGTCCTGGACCCCTGCAAAGTCCAGATCTGCCAAGCAGCTTCAGGTTCCGTCTTCAACAACTACAACAGTAAAGGAGCCGCTGGAGTTCATTACTGCCTGGACCTCTTGTCTGCAACCCCGCCCCCCCCCAACCCTCCAAGACCAAGACCAAGTCTTCTCCTGCATGTAAGTACAACATATGTTTTGTATTTTTATTTATTTGTTCTGTGGTATAAAAAAGAAATCAGAAACGTAAGCGTGGTAGTGCAGCTGTAACAATCTCATCGCTGGTTTGTAGTTACGAAATGTACCAAACTCCAAACCTGGTTAGTTCTGATATTCCTGCCATCTCCAGTGCAGCCTTTCATCAAACTTCTTAAACCTGCAAGGAACCTGCTTGTTATCCACCTTGTTCAAAAGTCCTCTGGTCCTCCTCAAGGACTCATTATATCTCTGGAACTGATCTAAAAGCAGCGGTGCGTGTTCCACGTGTTCCCTGCTGCTATTCTTGGGACCTGTAAGCTTCATAACAGTAACACTATTTCACATTCCTGCAATCAAAGTGAGAGCACTTACTTCCACTTGATGATACACAGCAGTGACACGATAACATGTTAAATGCTGTGAAAACGTTGCTGTAAATGGGTTTCAAATGATCATCGTCGTATTTCTTTATCAATGAGGACTTAATAAGAACAAATGTCTGGCTTGGTGGTTTATTCTTGGAAACAGTCAGTTTTATGACGTGCACATTTTTTTGTTCCTTTCTCATGTTGTCAAACATCTCACAGATATAATAATCTAGGAAACGATTATTAAATCTTTTTGTGTTTTTAAAAATAATTGTTTTCTTTTGTGAATGTTTTAACATTTGATCCTTTACTTTAACTCAATACGACCTGTTGACTTTCAAACCTGGAGCGATGCACACATTTTCATTTTTCAACTCAAAGAAACTTTTTATAACAACAAGGCAAGGCAAGTTTATTTGTATAGCACAATTCAACACAAGGTAATTCAACGTGCTTTACATCAACATTAAAAGCAGCAAGACACAATTAAAACGTAAAACATATCAAACCATTCAAAAGTTATGAGCAGTTTAATGATTGATACATGGAGCAGTGGTGAGTTCGGTATGGGCACGTTAAATTTACAGAGACTGTTGTAAATGACATTGAGGGGTTGAAGATGTGATTCATAAGTGTTCTATCTTCTAAGATATGACAATAAAACATGGAAGTTATTTGTTCTGATTGCCTGAACAGAGAAGAGAGAGAAAGCCTCTCAGCTGGGCTATTGTTGGATCTCCCAGGGTGCGTTTATGAAGTTTCCGTGTGACAGGTTCTGCAACAATAACTGTTGATTTATTGTTCATGCTGAGACAGAGAGTACACACATCTGCTATAAGTCATTTCAACAGCTCTGGTGACTGTGGTTTGTGTGTAGCGCTGGCCGAGCTAAGACACGGCCAATGGGAAGAAAACCTCTGAGCACTGAGAGTTGTTAAGCTGTAAAGGTCTGACGGAGTGTAACAGCTGGTAAACTGTTGCTTCACACCATTACAGACCAGTCCTACCCTGTAGTGTTTTTAATCACATAGTTCCCATTTATATTATATACATTATATTCTCATTCTTTACAAAAAAAATTGATGTTTATACTTTGGAAAATAAACCAAGGCCTAACGTACAACATTTAGTACGTTAATAACCCTTGTACTGTCTTCAGGTCAAAATGACCTTCTTTCCTCCTGCTCTCTCCTTCCTTCTCCCTTCCTCTTTTCTCCTTTCCTCTCTCCCTTCCTTCCTTCCTTCCTTCCTTCCTTCCTTCCTTCCTTCCTTCCTTCCTTCCTTCCTTCCTTCCTTCCTTCCTTCCTCCCTCCCTTCCTCTTATTTTTTCCCTTTTTTCCTTCTTTCCTCCTTCTCTCTCCTTCCTTCTTCCCTTCCTCTTTTCGCCCTTCCTTCCTTGTTTTCTCCCTTCCTTCCTTCCTTCCTTCCTTCCTTCCTTCCTTCCTTCCTTCCTTCCTTCCTTCCTTCCTTCCTTCCTTCCTTCCTTCCTTCCTTCCTTCCTTCCTTTCTTCCTTCCTTCCTTCCTTCCTTCCTTCCTTCCTTCCTTCCTTCCTTCCTTCCTCCATTCCTTCTTTTCTCCCTTCCTTCCTTCTTTCTTTCCTTCTTTTCATCCTTCCTTCCTTCTTTCCTCTCTTCTTCTCTTCCTCCTTCCTTGACCCGAAGACAGCACAAGGGTTAACAATGAGACACTTTGAAAGGTTTCCAGTGAAGGTGAAGTCGGCCAAGATAAACTTTGACAGAAGTCTCATAATAGCAGAGAACAACATTGTTACCTTTAATGTAGATTATTGTCTAAACTGGTTAGTGTCATTGATTATATCAATCCTCTTTTGTCAGGTGTCTCATGGTGTAAATCCTAGACATAAATGAATGGGTTTCACCGGTCGGATCAGATCTTTGTGGTCCCACTGTGTTCACATTAGATGATTTTTTGTTGGCGGATGTGTAGCATGAATGAAGCATGAATTTAAGATTCAAAAATATAACATTTGTTTTGTAATTTGTATTTGAGCATAGAAAAATGTGTGGAATATCAGGAACTTCAGTACTTTCTGTTTTGTTACAAGAAGAGATAACTGAGACGAACGATGCTCGCAGCGTCTGAATCGTTCAGAATTTGTGGGGGCAAATCACAAGAAGATATCTAGGCACATGTCAGTAACCTACGGTGGCCGACAAGGGCCAAACGCACTGCAACGGCCTAATGTGTCTCAGTTAAGGAAAACGGCTTCAAGTACAGAAACGATTCAAATTCACAAACTGCTCTCTCTACATCCCGTGTGTCTGTCCATTGAGCTGTTACGCTGAGAGCGCCCCCTGCAGGTTTGGAGCACTTCCGGTTGTAGTGACCGGTTATGAAGCATTTTTCTTTTGAAGATGGTTTCTGGTTTTATATCGTTTTGTGCTTTGCATCGTTTTTCTATTTGCAGCACGTTTGATGATGCTGCATTTGTCTTTGTTTTTTTGCAGCACGTTTTTTCATTTGCACCACGTTCCTCTTTTTGTACCTCGTTTTGAGTTTGTGAATTTGAATGGTTTCTGTACTTGAAGCTGTTTTCCTTAACTGAGACGCATTAGGCCGTTGCAGTCCCTTGTTGGCCACCGTAGTAACCTATAACACCATTGTTGAATTATCACAAAAGTTGAAGTGCTCTTTGGCATCTTTTTAGAATGTTAAAATTTACTTCTACATGTATTTATCATACATGTGATAGTTTCTTTTGATACATCTCCCAGAAAGGTACTTTGATAAATATTTTTGCCCATCCCTTTTCTTTAACATCCGTGTTTAACTGTTCGTTGTAAAGAATTATGGGCTGTGGCAAATCTGGTTCCTCCTGGCTGATAATATCCAGAAATTCAAGGCCGGTTTTAGGGGTGGGCTGTGCCCACCCAAACGTGCGTCCTGCCCACCCAATCAAAGTTATGGGGATCCTTTATTTTTTTACAATTTTATTTTTCTATAAATATAAAAAATATCACAAAATATATGTACCGGAAACGCCTCTCTCCATCCCGGTCCATGCCGTGCAGGCTCTGGAGCCACCAGCCTGCCGCGGGACCTTTTAAATCAACGCAGAGCCTATGCCGTAGGGTACGATTGATTGATAATAAAAAAAAGCAAAAAAAATAAAAGCAAAAAAAAAAAAGCAAAAAATATAAAATAAATGCAGCCTCAACAGGGCACAAACCAGTGTCCTATTTGTGCCGGTATTCTGCCATTTTTTTGCTGCTTTGTCAAAAATGCTACCTAATGGTTTTCTACCTTTGTAGAGCTACTATTTTACTGTGTTTTATTCCCTAAACCAGTTCCTTTCCCTCCAAGTGGTCCTTGTCTCTTGCCAGGCCGTCAATCTAAATAAGAATGTTCTTAATGACCTGCCTGGTTAAATAAAGGCCGATGATTGAATGAATATCAAATAAAGCGATATAATTGGTTTTTTTTCTCTTTATCGTATAATGTTCACAATGTGTAATGCAATTCATGTCATGGGTCATGTATTTTGAAGGATCAAATACTCAACATCCCATATTATCCATTTAACATCGTGCAAGAAATGATTGGCGTGGAAACCAAACTTTGAAAATCGACTGTGCGCATGCGTAGAACCACAAAGTAGCATTTCTCGGCAGGTAGCAAGGATTGGCAGAACACCGGTCCCAAGCCCGGGTAAATGCAGAGGGAAGTGTCAGGAAGGGCAATTGGGTTAGCATACTGTGGAGAAGATAGATGAACTGATATGATGATAGCATAGTTTTCTATGCACAGGTTTGCCCCCCCAAAAATGTTTTGCATCGCCCACCCTACATTTCAGTCTCCCCACCTTAAGCCGGGCATACACTGTGCGATTATCGGCTCGTTTTGAGCCGATTTTCCAGTCGGGCGACTTTTTTTTGATCGGGCCCGATTTTGACCCAATCGTTGGGTTGTGCCTCGTGCAGTGTACGTGGGGTAACGACGAGAGATTAACACCTCACGACGAGCTCCCGATCACAAATCGTGAGGTCGCAAGAAAATCAAGCGTGTTTGAAATCCTGGTCGCTCCTCGTGAAGGAATCGCACAGTTGAAGCAGTGCTGCGACCCGATTTGCCTCATCCTTTCGCAGAGAGCATGCGCAATATCTGATGTCACGTCAAAAACTATTATTTGTAGTTTAAGTGTTGCAAATTCACATTACAAATCATGTTTTAATAGTAAAAAAAGACCGCATTTCCACGTACGGTGCGGGTCGCCGCGTACCCTGCGCCGTAGGCTCTGAGTTGGTGTAACGTGGAACCATAAATCAGCCTTACGGCGTACCCTGCACCGTAGGCTCTGCGTTGGTGTAACGCGGAACCATAAATCAGCCTTTTAGTGTGTGCGCTGTCTGCTGTTCGTAACACCTCTTTTTTCTCTTCTCATTTTGCTGGGACGCCGGGTTCCTCCGCTGAGACACAACTTTTGCGGTATGCGTTCTTTGTTGTGTCTAAAAATGATGCCAGTGCCTGCCCAATCAGAAACGGTACGGATATTTTGGGATTTTTTAAATATATATATATAAAAAAATTAAATTATAAAAAAATAAAAGATCCCCATAACCTTTGATTGGGTGGGCAGGACGTTTGGGTGGACACAGCCCACCCCAGCCCCAAAACCGACCTCAACTTCCAGTACACAGAGGTCCGACGGGAGGATTATGATCGTATAGTGTGAGCAGACGGGTCGCATCCGAGCATAGGCTCGTACAGTGTGAGACCATAAATCGTGGGCTGTGAACTTTTGAACTCCGCGATCTAGTCGTGCAGTGTGAGATGGGGCAGTCTCAAACGATTTAAAATATCGCACAGTGTATGCTCAGCTTTAGTGGGCCTCGCTAAATCCGGCCCTGTCCAGAATTCTGAAATTTCTACATGTATCTGTTCATACAGTGATATGCACGTGTAGACAGTAAGGGAGCAGACAACCCTAATACAGCTCAGCGAGGAGATCACTTCTGTGTGTCAGCATCGGTAATAAAACACAAATAGCTTATGTGTTTCAGCAGTTAATGGACTTTGGTGCATGTCGCCCAAATTAGCTTCATGAACTGCAACTTAAGTTCTAAAAGACACACCAGCAAAAATTGTGAAGTTCGTATCATTATTGAGACTAAAAACATTATCTGCGCTAGCATAAGCTGAAATGCTGCAGCAAGAGAAGCGCCTGCTCAAAAAAACGTAAGTCAGATTTCCTGGGGGCACGGTGGTGCAGCCGGTAGTGCAGCCGTCTCACAGCAAGAAGGTCCTGGGTTCGATTCCCGCCGGGGACGCTTTGGGCGCTGAAGTGCATGTTAGTTCCCCCATGACCCATGACGTCAGTGCCCACACCCTGGGTGGGGTTGGCGAAAGGATCTTTCTGTGTGGAGTTTGTATGTTCTCCCCGTGTTCCCCTAGCAAATAGTAGCAAATGGGAGCTTCCCTCACAAAGACATGCACACAGTCCTGAGTTATACATGCCCCCTCTGGCCAACCGGGGCGCCAGATGGGGTGGGGAGGATCCGGTCGGAATAACGTGATCCTTCCACGCGCTACGTCCGGCCGGAGAAACCCCACCCTGTCTGGTGAAAAGATGCGGCCTGCTCACTCCTCAGGTTAAGGAGGAGACCTGAGCTCAGTGCAGGGCCCTCCCGGGGTTGGTAGAGGATGGCAATGCACAGGACTGTTAGGTAGGAGCACTGGGTGATAAAATGGGGAAAAAACTGGGATAAAAATATAAAAAAAAAAAAAAAAAAAGTCAGATAGATTTCCCTTCTGGGGATGAGTGGTGAAGGAGTATAAATGGTGCTGTTTATAAGGAATGACAGAGCAGACTTTCCTTCTAGAGGAAGTTTAGGTCCTTCAGCGTTTGAAACAACATGTTGAATATCTTCTATAAATCTGTCATGGAGAAGACAATAACATCTGCAGTTGGGGAGCAGAATCAGAACCAGAGACTTAAAGAAACTAAACAAACGGATACAGAAGGTTCTGGGGATGGTTCTGGGGATGGTTCTGGAGCCTCTGGAGCTATTTGTGCAAAGGGGGATCGCCTACTTCATAAAATGAAGAAGATCGTGGACAACCCTGAACTTCCTTGTTCAGACTTTTAAAGGAAATTGTTCAGACCTTTGCAGGAAATTGGTCAGATCTTTACAGGAGTCTGAAATTGTTCAGACCTTTGCAGGAAATTGGTCAGATCTTTACAGGAGACCCTTCAGACTTCTACAGGAGATCCTTCGGGACATCCTTCGGACCGCTACAAGAAATTGTTCTGACCTTTACAAGAGATCCTTTGGACAGCTACAGGGGCGCAGGCAGGTGGAAGCAGCAGCGGGATGACCGGGGGTGGGGGGGGCCGCAGGTCAGCACGCAGCTCTCGAAGCTCCGGCCTG
This sequence comes from Cololabis saira, assembly GCF_033807715.1. Taxonomy (NCBI): domain Eukaryota; kingdom Metazoa; phylum Chordata; class Actinopteri; order Beloniformes; family Belonidae; genus Cololabis; species Cololabis saira. The sequence goes on from NC_084602.1 coordinate 3,545,312, forward strand.
CAAACATGCACAAAAGAGAAAAAAGGGGGCCAGCACAAGAAACTACAGGAACGATGGACAAAAATGATGGCTATGAGATACTTATAATAAATTAAAATGGAAATGGAGAAGAGAAGAAGGGAAAAGGAGAGGAGAAGAAGTGTGAGAGGCACTGCCCAGTGGATCATGTTGGTGCCATGAAAATGTAAGAGTAAAAAGTACAGATAATTGCGTGAAAATGTAAGGAGTAGAAGTAAAAAGTAATCTGAAAAATAATTACTCCAGTGAAGTATAGATTAGGGATGCAAATTATCGATTATTTCATTAATTGACAGTTGATAACCTTATCGATCGATCATCGATTAGTTGATAAGCGGCGTTTTTCCCCCATCTGAGATACAAACATAATTTATTTTGCTTATATAAAATACAAAGGACATTTTAATGTATTCCTTGATCAAATATTTATTTGATACAAAAGTAACAAAAATACATTTTTTTACCACAAGGAATATAATATAAAGTGCACTTCAAGGCTATTAGTAGTAGCAGCAGCCATAATAGTGTAATTTGTGTCAAGCAAATTTTAAGTTCTAGTTACGTTTTAAGTTAGAGTTTTGGCAGTGTTCAAAATAAAATGATGAGACCTGCTGTATTGGAGCACATTTTCTTTTAGTTAAAACTGTAGCGGGGACAGATGTTTAGAGAAACCTATGTATGTACCGGGTGAAGGCTGATTTATGGTTCCGCGTTACAACAACGCAGAGCCTACGCCGTAGGCTACGGCGGCGGCTCTGCGTCGATTTAAGGCGGAACCATAATTCAGGCTTTAGGGGAGCATATCGGAGAACAACCAGAAGAATATAGAGTGGATTAAAAATAAAAGTTAAGCACTGAGCTACATGTGTCTCCCGTCTGGGCCATTGCAGACTCATTGCCTGAGCAAGATGTTACTAAAACCAAACATATCCGCCGTCTCTTTCTTCTAACTTTATGTGCGCGGACCAGCGCGTTGTGTTGTCCGGGCGTAATACCAGCTGGTGAAATTAAACGAAAAAAATAAATAAATAAATAAATAAATAGATTAATTGTAATCGTTAATTTTAATCGGGTAATTTCATAACGGCAATTAATCGAAAATCAAATAATTGTTAACATCCCTAGTATAGATAACCAAAATTTCTATTTAAGTAAGGTAACGAAGTATATGTACTTCGTTACTTGACACCTCTGCTGCATACAGCATGTAGACGGTGTGTTGACAGCAGTAACAACGCACATATGTACACCAGTTGAATTGGTTCAGTCAACTTTTACAGTTCTGGTGGGAAGAAAACTTACAGCTAGAAACTCCTGGAGCTAACCCCCTAAAGCTTGAGAGCTAAGTTCTACAGTTTAAAGGCAATTTTAGCAAATACTGGCCAAACGTCTGTATGCTGTTGACTTTGAAGGAAATAATAATAAAAACATCTTTGAAGATTAGATCTACCGTTTTAACCCTTGTACTGTCTTTGGGTCAAAATGACCCAATTCTCCTGTTCCTTCTTTCCTCCTGCTCTCTCCTTCCTTCCTTCTTTCCTCCCTTCCTTCCTTCTTTTCTCCCCTCGTACATTATTTCCTTGTTTTCTCCTTTCCTTCTTTTCTTCCTTCCTTCTTCTTTCCCTTCCTTCCGTCTTTTCTCCATTCCTTCCTTCCTTCCTTCTTTCCTCTGTTCTTTCCTTCCTTCCTTCTTTTCTCCCTTCCTTCCTTATTTCCTTATTTTTTCCCTTCCTTCCCTTTCCCTTCCTCCTTCATTCTTTTCTCCCTCCCTTCCTTCTTTTTTCCCTTCCTTCTTTCTTTCCTCCCTTCTTTCCTTCCTTCCTTCTTTTCTCCCTCCCTTCCTTCTTTTTTCCCTTCCTTCTTTCTTTCCTCCCTTCTTTCCTTCCTTCCTTCTTTCCTTCCTTCCTTCCTTATTTTCTCCCTTCCTTCCTTCTTTTCTCCATTCCTTCCTTCCTTCTTTCCTCTCTTCTTTCCTTCCTTCCTTCTTTCCTCCCTTCTTTCCTCCCTTCCTTCCTTTCTCCCTTCTTTCTTCCCTTCCTTCTTTTCTTTCTTCCTTCCTTCCTTCTTTCTTCCCTTCCTTCCTTCTTTTCTTTCTTCCTTCCTTCCTTCTTTCCTCCCTTCCTTCTTTTCACCCTTCCTTCCATCCTTCTTTTCCTTCCTTCCTTCTTTCCTCCCTTCCTTCCTTCTTTTCTTTCTTCCTTCCTTCCTTCTTTCCTCCCTTCCTTCTTTTCACCCTTCCTTCCATCCTTCTTTTCTACCTTCTTTCCTTCCTTCTTTCCTCCCTTCTTCCCTTCCTCCCTCCTTGACCCGAAGAAAGCACAAGGGTTAAGTATGAATAAAAACACAAAGGTTTTGTGAACCCTAGGGTATGACATGGAGAGAAGAAGGAGAATAAAGAGGAACTAGGTTCCTTAAGTTCTGGACTTATTGGAAGTCAGGTGACTGGTGTGACATGTGGCATGTCCCCCCTCACATGCTGCTGCTGCTGCAAATAATTGTGTGTGGTTTGATTGAAATGGAGAAGAACTACATTCAAAGAGGTTATACATGTTAACACTTACCCCACCCCCCAGTTTTTTTTCCACAACAGCATGTTTTCCATTTCACTGCTTCGTTTCCACAATTAGACTGACCGCAGAGAATCGTGACTTTGACTCAGGAAAGCTGTGTCATGCTCCCTCCTGCACTTTCACCACACTACGGCCTTGTTTTGTCACTTGTCAGGGGGGATGGTGGATTTTATCATATGGGGACAGATAATTTGTGCTGATTACAAATAATATAATATATTACAAATAATAGCAGTGACCAAAACAGCTGCAGAAATACTGCAGGAATGACATAGCAGCAGTTAAATGCAGCCTTCTGTAAGCTTTAAATATCCACTGGGCTTACATCAAATACATCAAAACACAACAATAAAAAACACTTTTCTGAACTTATCAATATGACTCTGTCCTTCACAGGATAAGTAAAATGGATCACTGCAAAAACTCAAAATCTTATCAAGAATATTTGTCTTGCAAATCTCATTACACTTAAAACAAGACTAATCACTGGAAAAAAACAACAATTTTCACCTGTTCTACCTGTTCACCAGTAGATTTTCACTTGAAATAAGTAGAAAAATCTGCCAGTGGAACAATATTTTTTTGCTTATAATAAGAAGATAAATCTTGTCCCACTGGCAGATTTTCCTACTTATTTCAAGTGAAAATTTACTTGAAACAGGTGAAAATGGTCAAATAAGTTATTTTTCTGGTGATGACTCTAAATGTTGAAATAGCAGTAAAACCACATTCATTGATGAAATGACATAAGGGATGGAAAGGGGGGATGGCAGTTTTACAGGGGGGATGATTTGGACCGTTTTTACTACAGGAGGGATGTCATCCCCCCTCATCCCCCCTCAACTCCAGTACTGGTTATGTCTAACTGGTTTTTCCTTCTTCTCTTCGCAGCAGGATAATAAAACTTTATGTGTAAAGATGGTCAGAAAAGAGTAGTTGAAAATCTTCACACATTGAGGGAGAAACTCTTATTATTGGGTTTTATCTTTTTGTAAAGATTTTTTATTTAACTTTTCGTGCCCGAGTTTATGTGTCTCATGATGTGTGAGTGACTGGTCCTTTGCTACCGACATGTACATCAGTTAAGCTAAGTGCTTCCTTGGTGCAAGAATGAAAACGTCCACATTTAAGAGTTTGGAGTGCTGCTGAGTTGTTGTCGTTAAGATCGTTAAAACACGTACAGGACTGTCTCAGAAAATTAGAATATTGTGATAAAGTTCTTTATTTTCTGTAATGCATTTAAAAAAACGAAAATGTCATACATTCTGGATTCATTACAAATCAACTGAAATATTACAAGCCTTTTATTATTTTAATATTGCTGATTATGGCTTACAGTTTAAGATTAAGATTCCCAGAATATTCTAATTTTTTGAGATAGGATATTTGAGTTTTCTTAAGCTGTAAGCCATGATCAGCAATATTAAAATAATAAAAGGCTTGCAATATTTCAGTTGATTTGTAATGAATCCAGAATGTATGACATTTTTGTTTTTGTATTTGCATTACAGAAAATCACAACTTTCTAATTTTCTGAGACAGTCCTGTACATGTGTGTGTGCACGCATGTACCTACATACAACACATCCAGCGCCCTGACTTTGCCCAGGCCGCCTCTCTGGCCTCCCTGCCACACTGCTCAGCAGCTGCCTTGCTGCAGCCTCGGCATAGCTCACATACTGAGCTATAGTGGTCTGACGGCTGGACCCGCCCCCTCCCCATAGGCACACTCTGCCCTTCACTGGGGTTTGATAAGAACGTATGTTGTTCAAGTGAGTTTTGTTGTTGGAAACGGCATGTTCTTATTGGTGTAGTAGTGCACCTGCGTAAACAGCAGCACGTGAGTAACCTTTGACCTACCGGCTCATTATTTGTTTTCTTATATTTAGGGCCCGAGCACTGACAGTGAAGGCCCTATTGTATATGTAGGAATTGTTATTTTCCTTCTGACGAAAGGAGGGCCTTTTCCCCCCCCCTAAACGTGCCCCAAAAGTCACCAAATTTTGCACGCTAGCCAGGCCTGGCGAAAAATTTGATATTTATTGGTTTGCATTAATGGGTGTGGCGAAATGGCTCAACAGCACCCCCTAGAAAAATTTGTGCCTCAAGGCCCACAATACGGTTTGATGTACATGCACGAAAATCAGTACACACCTGTATCATGTTGCAACTCTTGGCGCCATGGCCGAAACCGAACAGGAAGTCGGCCATTTTGAATTAATCGTGTCATTTTGGCGCAATTTATGCCATTCCTTCGGCAGTTAATACGGCCCGAACCGTATCGTGAACCCAGATGTGTTATACATCAAAATGTGCGTCTCCATCCTGCAACAACACACATTACTTTTCTCTTTCAAAAGCTTTGCCCTGGCGGCGCTAGACGCCAAGACGCGCGCCCCCCCTTCATCTGATTGGTCCATATTTGATAGTTCCCCAAAAGTCACCAAATTTTGCACGCAAGCCAGGCCTGGCGATAAATTTGATATTTCATGGTTTGCATTAATGGCCTAATGGCTCAACAGCGCCCCCTAGAAAACTTTTCTCTGCCATAACTTTTGAATGGTTTGACATAAAGGGGGGACCTTTATATGACATAAGGGGGGACCCTCCTGTTTATGTTCATGTTCTGGATCTCTGGAAAGTGTCTAGAGATCCAGATCTGTTGTATTAGACGCTATATAAATAAAATAAAAAAAATAAAAAAATAAAGAGTCGTGGGTGGTGTCATCGGACATGGTTTTGCATCCCTTGACCATAATTGGTGTGAATTAGCCCTGCCACTTCTTCTGATTGGTCGATATTTCATAGTTCCTATTTTCTGCCATAACTTTTGAATGGTTTGACATAAAGAGTCGTGCGTGGTGTCATCGGACTTAGTTTTGAGTCCTTGACCTTAATTGCTGCAAATTGCACGCGCGAGGGCTCGTTCATCGCTGCTTGCAGCTTTAATTTGTCTTATTTTGTGTTGTGTGTAAATGGTTTATATACTGTAGTATTTATCTGTTTTTCAGCACCGACTGATGGCACGTTTAATTTCATTGTTATATAGCAACGGCTAATAATCGATAGCCCTATATCTATAGGCAATTAAAAAAATTAATCTAATTAATTACAGTATTTATAATTAATTCATCTAATTAATCACATTTTAATCTCATATTTGCTAAAGGTTCCCAAATAAAGAATTTGAATTCTAGGACATTACAAAATTGCAGTGCATGACTAATCAATTGAATACACAAGACACGCGCAGCCCAGCATTTAGGCGGATTTATGGTTCCGCGTTACACCAACGCAGAGCCTACGGCATAACTGCGCGTCGCCACGTACCCTACGCCGTATGGTACGGCGTAGGTTCTGCGTCGATTTAACGCGGAACCATAATTCAGGCTTTTCTGGTATCTGACACCACCACCCTCCTCCGTACCGAGTGAGCGCGTCTTCAGTGAAGTTTCAGACATCTATGAGAAAAAAAGAAACCGTCTCACTGGAGAGCATGCAGAACAACTCTGCTTTCTGCACCACAACCTTGTGCTTCTTAACTGGGAGTATTGAACCTGACTTGTGGTGTTCTTTGACTTATTGTTTACACTTTACACAGTTTGAGTTACAGTATGAAGATTCCTCTTATTTAAGTTCTCCCATGCAGCTTTGTTTTTATTTATCATTATTGAGGAATGCTGGTGTAAAGAAGAGGGATGGGGGGGGGATTGCATCTAATGTGATCATTTACTGAAATACTGCATTTTCTTTTTGTATTAAGAATGTTCTAGTTAAAGCAACAAATTGCTCACCATTCATTTAAATGAATTCTTGTATTGAAATTTGTTATCTCCCAAAAAGGTAAAAAAGGGTAATAATCGTATCGGCTGATATCGGCTATCGGTCTTTTTGATTTCCCCCTAATCGGTGATTGAAATAATCGAAAAAAAGGCTGATCGGTCGGACACTACTGCAGGCATGTCTTAGGGACATCAAGGACTGGATGTCCAGAAATTTCTTGCTTTTAAATTCAGATAAAACAGGGGTTATCATTCTTGGTCCAGAGCATTTTAGGAAGGGATTAGATGGTGTTGCGATGGCTTCCAGTGCAACTGTGAGAAACCTTGGTGTTGTTTTTAATCAGGATTTGTCGTTTAGATTAGGAAAATCCTCTCTCAGAGTGATGCAGAAAAACTAGTTCATGCGTTTGTATCTTCTAGACTAGATTACTGTAATGTGTTATTAGCAGGATGTCCAAGTAATTTGCTGAATAGGCTCCAGCTGATCCAAAATGCAGCAGCGCGAGTGCTGTCAGCAATCAGCAGGAGAGACCACGTCTCTCCAGTGTTAGCATCGCTCCATTGGCTACCTGTAAAATATAGAATACAATTAAAAATGTTATTACTTGCATATAAAGCCCAAAACGGCTTAGCTCCGCATTATTTGCAAGACCTGATAGTGCCTTATGTTCCTGGCAGAGCTCTCCATTCTCGGAGTGCAGGTTTACTCATAGTTCCTAGAGTATCTAAATGTAGATTTGGAGGGCGGGCGTTCTGCTATCAGGCACCATTACTATGGAACCAACTTCCAATCTGGGTTAAGGAGGCTAACACCACCTCCATCTTTAAAACTAAACTTAAAACCTTTCTGTTTAGTAAAGCCTATAGTTAGTGTTTAGTAAACCTCTAGCTGGTGTTGGTAAATCTCTAGGTAGTGTAAACTCTAGTGTGTTAGAGTCAGTAGTCATAGTTGCAGCTATAGAACAAGACTATAATAGTTAGTCTCGAATATTTTAGGGGCATTACAAGTTAAATTCATTATTATAGCTTCGTGGTAGATATGCTGCTATAGGCCTATGCTGCAGGGGGGCACCAACATGATCTAACCCTTCTTCTCCTCTCCTCTTCCCTTCCTCTATTCTCCATTTCCATTTTTATTTATTATAAGTATCTCATAGCTATCATTTTTGTCCATCGCTCCTATAGTTTCTTGTGCTGGCCCCCCTCTTTTTCTCTTTTGTGCATGTTTGCAGGCCGGAGCTTCGGGAGCTGGGTGCTGACCTGCGTTACCGGTACCCCCGCCCCCCCCCGGTCATCCCGCTGCTGCTTCCACCTGCCTGTGCCCCCCTCGTTCTCGTTTATTTTATTCTCACACATAGAGCTGCTTTGGCCTTAGGCTCTCCGTTTGAAACACTTTAAAGAGGTCTCGGCATATTTCACTCTTACCGCTGCTGCGGCTCCCGGACTGTTACGTAATCTTTACCTGGGAGTCTGAAAGGGAGCCAGGCGTGTTGACATTATTAAATACGTAGACGGGCCATGTAAGTGGTACCCTTCCTGCCCTCAAGCATGTGGTGCTTGTTGTCATTGTTCGTTCTTGCTTACTAGACCAGTTTCTCTGGTTTGCTTTGTTCTTATGAATCCGTCTAAATTAGTTTGATCCCTTGTCGCCTGGCATTAGTTCATGCGAATGCAAGCCAGCTGATACGCTGCATTCTCGTGATCATACCAATAGTAAAGTAGAAGTCAGATCAAAGGTGAAAGCTTATGATCTGAGTGAAACCTCATCTTTCTGGTTCAGTTACATGAACCGCCAGCATTTGACCTCGTCCCACATGTGTCCTGACCTGCTGGTTCCACCTAGCTGGTTTATTTCAGACCCACTCACCTGTCCTCACCTTTCCTCTTAATCTGCCGCGTCAATCATGCTTCCGATCAGCAGAGGAAGACATGCTGGTTAAATCAAAGGCGTCTCGGTAGGTTCCCACAGTGATTTGTCTTGACTGGCATGCTTGGAGATATTTCTAAATGTCACACATTTTTCTCAGTTCACACATTTTTCTCTGTTCACTCACTCGCGTCTCTGAGCGAGAAGGAACAAGACAAAACACAGCCCAACGGTTAAAGTGCTTTATCACACTCTGAGTAAGCACCGGCAGCGTTTCATGGCTGTGTGCAACGTGGTCACCTCCCCCTGGGGGTGTTTTAGGAGTGCTCCGTTGTGTTTCAGGGATTTTGACTGTTGAAAGTGCAAAAAAAAAAACTAAATCTGTTTGTTTGTTGGGGTGTCATTCTCGTTGCTTTTTGACATACCCTTTTTGTTTTATTCTGCATGTCTGTTACACCCCTGGCCACCCCCTGGTGGCGCCACTGCATGGGGGCCTTCCATGCCAGGAGCTTGGTCTGCCTGCTGGGGGGGGGTCCAGGCCTGGATAGTTGGGGGTCCTGCTGTCCTGGTCTGGATAGTTGGGGGTCCTGCTCCAGGGCCTGGATAGTTGGGGGTCCTGCTGTCCAGGCCTGGATAGTTGGGGGTCCTGCTCCAGGGCCTGGATAGTTGGAGGTCCTGCTGTCCTGGCCTGGATAGTTGGGGGTCCTGCTGTCCAGGCCTGGATAGTTGGGGGTCCTGCTCCAGGGCCTGGATAGTTGGGGGTCCTGCTCCAGGGCCTGGATAGTTGGGGGTCCTGCTCCAGGGCCTGGATAATTGGGGGTCCTGCTCCAGGCCTGGATAGTTGGGGGTCCTGCTCCAGGGCCTGGATAGTTGGGGGTCCTGCTCCAGGCCTGGATAGTTGGGGGTCCTGCTCCAGGGCCTGGATAGTTGGGGGTCTTGCTCCAGGGCCTGGATAGTTGGGGGTCCTGCTGTCCAGGCCTGGATAGTTGGAGGTCCTGCTGTCCTGGCCTGGATAGTTGGGGGTCTTGCTCCAGGGCCTGGATAGTTGGGGGTCCTGCTGTCCAGGCCTGGATAGTTGGGGTTCCTGCTCCAGGGCCTGGATAGTTGGGGGTCCTGCTCCAGGGCCTGGATAGTTGGGGGTCCTGCTCCAGGGCCTGGATAGTTGGAGGTCCTGCTGTCCTGGCCTGGATAGTTGGGGGTCCTGCTTTCCTGGCCTGGATAGTTGGGGGTCCTGATGTCCTGGCCTGGGTAGTTGGGGGTCCTGCTGTCCTGGCCTAGATAGTTGGGGGTCCTGCTGTCCTGGCCTGGATAGTTGGGGGTCCTGCTGTCCTGGCCTGGGTAGTTGGGGGTCCTGCTGTCCTGGCCTGGATAGTTGGGGGTCCTGCTTTCCTGGCCTGGATAGTTGGGGGTCCTGATGTCCTGGCCTGGGTAGTTGGGGGTCCTGCTGTCCTGGCCTAGATAGTTGGGGGTCCTGCTGTCCTGGCCTGGATAGTTGGGGGTCCTGCTGTCCTGGCCTGGGTAGTTGGGGGTCCTGCTGTCCTGGCCTGGATAGTTGGGGGTCCTGCTTTCCTGGCCTGGATAGTTGGGGGTCCTGCTGTCCTGGCCTGGATAGTTGGGGGTCTTGCTGTCCTGGCCTGGATAGTTGGGGGTCCTGCTTTCCTGGCCTGGATAGTTGGGGGTCCTGCTGTCCTGGCCTGGATAGTTGGGGGTCTTGCTGTCCTGGCCTGGATAGTTGGGGGTCCTGCTCCAGAGTTTATGGCCGTGGTGTGGGCCCCTCTCTGATTGTTTCTTTTCTCTTTTTAATGTAAAGCACTTTGTGTTGCATTTTATCTGCATGAAAGGTGCTATATACATTTTTAAAAAGTTTAAAGTTTATCTGTGCAACGCTGACTCTACTTCCGATGTATCTTCCACAGCGGTGCCATGCAGCCAGGGGTCCTTTGATAAGAAAAGATGTCATCAGACCTTCACTCCGGAGATGGCGCGGCGGAGGGGGGGTTCATCCCCCTGGACATTGACAACGTCCACATGCTGCTTCAGGGTCAGTCTCACTTGATCCACAGCAAAGAATTCTTATCAAAATCAGCAAGGTTGAACTAATACTGGTTAATGTGGGTCTTTTATATGTAAATGAGCTACACACTCGATTTCAAGAATAATGGGAATGTTTTCTGAACTGCAACGAAAACGTACCGTAACTGTTTACTTTGTTTTGGGCTCTGCCTAATTCTCACTGGTACTGTCTTCCTGTGTTGGTTCTTTTCAAAGTGCCTCGAGGCGACATTGTTCTGGAAAGGACCATACAGACAATCCTGTTTGAATCGAATGTAATTGACTTTAGCTGAATTGAATTGAGCAAAGCTGTGGCTTGGTGGATAGTGTTGTGTAGCGAGAAGGTTCCTGGTTTGACTCCCAGGGGTTCCCTATGTTATGTGTTGTTGTTCTTTTTTGTGATCAAGTTTTTTCTTACCTCGTGCTACCGGGGGTCACCAGACAGGACAGAGGACATGGCATTTTGTGGAGAAATCGTGGTTCTTTTATTTGCACACAGACGAGTACCGGCACACTGCTCTGTGTCATCCTTCTCAGCAGAACCCTTTGCTGGTGTGCAGCCGCTCTTTAAATAGCCAGGCAGGGTGGAGAGATTGCTTGGGCACAGGTGTGCCCAATCAGCTGAACCAGGCGCCACCTGTGTGCTGGTCCCCCGCAGACCACGCCCAATCCTCCACCCTGCTACACATAGTTACAAAGATTATATGCATACACAATCGTACATTTCTTTACATTGTTGCAGGCATTGCAGCTTAGATAACTGGGCTGTTTCCCCACCCCTACCTCCCCTACCCCTCTGGCTTGCTCCCTGCCCCTCCCCTTGCTGGCTTAGAGAATCTGTTGGTATCTAAACATAGGTTCATTGGGTATACCCCTTGCCTTTTGCCTAAAGAGAGCTCCAGCAGACCTCTGTGACCCTCAACAGGAACAAAAAAGTTCACCCTAACCGTAAAGGCTGAATTATGGTTTTGCGTTAAATCAACGCAGAGCCTACGCCGTAGCCTGACCTGCACCTCCCAAAAAATATAACTATGTGTCGAGGCGACGCAGACCCAACGCAGACCGAGAGGGCTGTGATTGGATTGCTTGGTAGCAACACATTTCCGGTTCTCTCTCTCATTGTTCACTGTGACTGGAAAAGCCGGAAGCTAAACAAAGAACCAACTAGAGACGACGATAACAATAAAATTGTTGTAATTCAGCCACATTGGAGGGTTTTCGAGCATGAATCGCCTTTTTCTTTTCTCCGGAAAAGAACGCAACCGCCTAGCGCTCTGGGGGGGTATTGCACCGCGGAGAAATGGAGTGACGGAGAAGTTTTCTCCACAGTTTCTGTCTCTGCACAGAACTGTCATAAAATTACTTGTTTCCAAGGTCTCGGAACCATAGCTGAAAATTTGCCAAATTTTTAATTTGGCATTGACCAGAGGGGGGGGGGCGGGATGACCCCCTCTGGTCATCCCGCTGCTGCTTCCACCTGTCTGCTGTGCTGCTGACGTCCCCGACTCCCCCAGTCTGGCAGGAGGGTCCCCCCTTATGAGCCTGGTCCTGCTCAAGGTTTCTTCCTCCTAAAGGGGAGTTTTTCCTTGCCACTGTTTGGCTTAAGGCTTTTCTCCCACTATGGGAGTTTTTACCTGCCATTGTTTATATAATAATTGCTCGGGGGTTTATGTTTATGTTTATGTTTATGTTTATGTTCATGTTCTGGATCTCTGGAAAGCGTCTAGAGACAACATCTGTTGTATTAGACGCTATACAAATAAAATTGAATTGAATTGAATTGTTTCCGAAACTCCCTGTAATAAACTAAAAAGCCAGACTTCATCTAAAATATTTCAATGGTAATACACCATCCGGACTGGTGATCGGCTGGGCACCAGTCGGGCCCCACCAGTCAGGATCCACAAGCCATACATGCGAAGGCACATTCAATGTGAAAGCGATGTGCACATGCTCAGCAGGACTAACGTGGTAACGGTGGAAATATTTTATTAATTGAACGATAGACTTGGACAGACGATGTGTAACGCCACCTACATCTTTACTGAAGAGCGGCTTTGGACCCTCAGGGTTGCCGTCGGGTCAGGACTGCCGTCGGGTCAGGACTGCCGTCGGGTCAGGACTGCCGTCGGGTCAGGGCTGTCGTCGGGTCAGTTAGGAACTCCAGTCTTTACCTCCAAAACGATGATGTGCGAAAGGCTGCTGCACCCAGTGTTTTATCTTTCTGAAAAAGGAGCTCAATCATCTTGCAGAAACATTGTTAGACAGTGCGTTTACAGGGGAAGTTTAATTCTTCTTTAATTCTGTATTTTATTAAATTTTTTTTTTAAATTGTATATTCTTTTTATCCTCTTTAATTCAGAATTAAAATGAAATCCGATTTAAAATGAGTAAAAATTACCATGTAAACACCTAATTCCGAATGAAAATGGCCATTCCGAGTTAAACTTAATTCCTAAGTAAGTGGCTGGTTTATTCCGATTTTAAATCTGAATAGAATAATTCCGCGATCATGTTTACAGTCATTCCTCTTTAAATTAATTCTGGCCTTTCTGCGCTGCTCGTTCACTCGCCCGTCTGTCTCCATGACGCTTATATTCCGCGCTGGGCTGGTTTTCCAAACAAAGTTTCAAGATGCAGCAGCAGTAAACGCTGGTCAAGAGCAGAGAACATTTATTTAATAAATAGTTTGGAGGACCTGGAAATAATTAAAAGAACACATGGAAACAGGAAACATAAAAATGGTGAGCTTTTCAAAGTTGTAGCGGCTAAGTTTGTTTTTCTTCCGGTAGACGTAACTTCTGGTCCGCCCCCCTATCCAATCAGAACCTTCCCAACCCCCAGACCTTAAAAAGAATTGGAGAAAGCTGATCAAATGTGTTTTCCATGTAAACTCAAAGGAAAATAGTTCAATTCTGAATTATTTAATTCTGAATAATTAATTCAGAATTAAAAAACATCATGTAACCGTGGCCATTGTCTGAAAGACACAAGAGCCCCGACACATGTTATCTGAATCAGAGCATAAGTTGCTCTAAAACCTGAACATACCTCTAAGCCCGCTCCCCGGGTGCCGTTCATATGGCAGCCCACTGCTCTCTAGTCTCTAGAGATGGGTTAAATGCAGAGACACCAAATTCCACCAGCCTGGCTGTGTGGTCATTAATATATAAAAAAAAATAAAAATAAAAAAAATAAGCAATGAGGCCTCTTCACTGGATGTGTTGTATAACTGTTTCCTTTGCAGTGACTTCCTCCTAAGGAATATAAAGTTCAAGTTCAAGTTGACTTTATTCGTACCCGTAGGTAAATCTGTTTTTCAGTAGATGGGAGAAGCTTCTCACACGCAATCTTTACAGTCATTAATTTGACACAGGACAAATGCAGGGAACAGGTTTACGACGGCACAAGACAGACATGGCAGGTTCTCACGACGCTCACTGAACAGGATAAAAGTAGATGTTGCCCACAAGGCAAAGAACAATAAATAGAGGTAAAACCAAGGGCAGGGTTTCTAATAAATAGAAATAAATAAGTTAAAAGCAGGATAGTATGGAAGCGTATTGCATTCACTTAAAAAAAAAATCTCCTCTGTTTTTCTGAATTAACGAGATAATTATCTCAGAATTCCGAGAAAAGTTTTAATAAAAAAAAAACAGACTGCTCTGTTTCCAACCTGCGAGAAGCTCTCACATGAACTACATGGAGTAGCCTACGGTTGCTGCTGCTAATAACCCTCCAAAAGTGCTCTATGATTTCAAGAATGGGGTTAATACAGGTATGACAGGCGGAACATTCAATTCAATTCCATTTCAATTCAATTCAATTTTATTTATATAGCATTTAATACAACACAAGTTGTCTCCGGGTGCTTTCCAGAGACCCAGAACATAAACCCCCGAGCAATTATTACATAAACAATGGCAGGTAAAAACTCCCCTAATGGGAGAAAAGCCTTAAGCCAAACAGTGGCAAGAAAAACTCCCCTTTAGGAGGGAAGAAACCTTGAGCAGGACCAGGCTCATAAGGGGGGACCCTCCTGCCGAAGACCAGACTGGGGGTGTCGGGGACGTCAGCAGCCCAGCAGGCAGGTGGAAGCAGCAACGGGATGAGCAGGGGGTGGGGACCGCGGGCAGGTGGAAGCAGCAACGGGATGACCGGAGGGGGCGGGGGGGGCGCAGGCAGGTGGAAGCAGCAACGGGATGACCAGGGGTGGGGACCGCAGGCCAGCACGCAGCTCCCGAAGCTCCGGCCCAATCAGCAAGCCCCAGGTTGGGGTTCAGGGTCGGGGAAAGGTTGAGAAGGGGCAGGGCCAGGGAGAGGAGTCTTGACGGACAAATCTCTCCCCCACCTGCCCGGACCGTTACCCTGCCCCCCTTACTCCCACACTGCAGGATCCGGTGTTGTGCATTCAGACATGCTCTTCACCACCAGCAGAGGATGCTGCACCATGTACAAAAGAGAAAAAAAGAAAAGGGGGGCCAGCACAAGAAACTACAGGAGCGATGGACAAAAATGATAGCTATGAAATACTTATAATAAATAAAAATGGAAATGGAGAAGAGAGGAAGGGAAGAGGAGAGGAGAAGAAGGGTGAGAGGCACCGCCCAGTGAATCATGTCGGTGCCCCCCTGCAGCATAGGCCTATAGCAGCATATCTACCACCAAGCTATATTTGAGACTAACTATTAGAGTCTTGTTCTATAGCTGCAACTATGACTACTGACTCTAACACACTAGAGTTTACACTACCTAGAGATTTACCAACACCAGCTAGAGGTTTACTAAACACTAACTATAGGCTTTACTAAACAGAAAGGTTTTAAGTTTAGTTTTACAGGTGGAGGTGGTGTCAGCCTCCTTAACCAGGATTGGAAGTTGGTTCCATAGTAATGGTGCCTGATAGCAGAACGTCCGAAATCCAAGGTTTCTACCTATTTTGTTGGTGTTGTTGTTTAGCTCAAGTGGCATAATGTGTTAAAGCGGCTGCAGGAAGACTAGTTTGCTCTACATCATGTTTGGGCAGGTCTCAGATCTTTGCACCAGTAACCTACTGAAGAAGGCGTGGCTCAGACACCCACCTGCTTTCCTGCAGGCTAGAGAACTCTCAGCTGGTTAGATCACTTCTGAGCGGCGCTGCATACGGAGCTTTCCTTTCTAGGAGTCGTGGCAACCATGTACTCCGAGTCGGCGCGTTAAACCATGTGCTTACATGATGAAGAAGTTTTGTTTGAAGGAATATTGAAACAGTTTTCACATGCAGCAACGTTCCTCCTCATTCAGCATGAGTTGTTCCATCAAGCGTGAGTATTTACATTTGTTCCCTCCTGTTGTTGATATTACTGGTGTAGAATAAAAGCAGTCATTATAGACACGGTTGTCAATTATGAAATATGTTTAAGCAGCAGAGTAAAGGTGGATATTCTCATCATCTATAAGTCAAGGGTCAAACTGGACTGATAAGATATGACCCTCATTTTTAGCTCAGTTATGTTGCTGAGAGCCAAAGTGTCTCTCGCTGTGGAGCTCCATCAAAACACAGACTGAGTATTAGGTTGAAGATTTTAAGTCTCTTTTAAAGCTCCATTAAAACTGTTTGCATCCCTATTTCTACAGTATATGAGCTTTAATCGTTACTGTGAGACTTGTTCAGGCAGCACAGGGACTAGATCTGTGTGTTTTATTGCCAAAGTGAACGTGATCAGACCTCCGGGGTCTCCTGAAGTAATTTAAAGCAGTATTTTGATGAAGGTTTTTTTTTTTTTTTTTTTTTTTTTGTAGAATGTATTAAAGGATAGCCCCTTGAGATGTAACAGTACAATAAAACATACAACATTACTATATATTACATTACAATACAAACATACATGACATAAAACAAACACAGACATCTTGCTCACCCTCCCACACACAAACCCTACACACATAAGTCTAGTTACAAAATAGACTAATTGAATAACCGGAACAATGAAACAATTATAACATAACAGAGAGGAAAAAAGGAAAATAGAAAAAAAGGACAAAAAATACATAAATAAATTAAAAACATAGGCAATTTGTTTTAAGATGAGAGTATAATGACAACTTAAAATAATGAAAAGAGGTAATAGAACGCAAAAAGAGAGGAAGATTATGCCAATCTGATGGAGCTTTAAAATAAAATTATCTTTTACCAGCCTCTTTTAAAATTCTAGGAACAAAGAAAAAAGGAAAATTCATATGTCTGAGTGAGTATGGAGAGTTATATAGAATCATGAGGTCTTTTAAATATGGAGGACAGTGAAAATAAACACATTTAAAAAGGAAGTGAAGCCAGTGAAACTGCCGTCTATATTTGGGTTGAAACCAGTTCAATGAATCAAACATAAAACAATGACGTTTTCAAAGGACAACGTAACACAAATCTACATCATGAATTAAATAATACAGTCAGAGGTTTAAGATGGGAATCTGGAGTATTTTGATAAACAATATCTGCATAATCAACAAGTGGTAGTATGAGTTGAGAAATGAACCTTTTTCTGACAGGAAGTGTGAAACAGTTAATTGAACGGTAAAGTGAAGTCAGGGTTTTTACACATCCTGTTTTATTTTGAAGCCCGTGTCTTTGTGTTTAAGTCCTGGTTTGACCTTCATGTTTCCCATCGGCCCTGATCGTCTGCACTTGTGTATCGTTAGTATAAATCTGCTGTTCTGTCCATTTCTGCTGCTTCGTCGAAAAAAGCTACCGCCGCATTTTTTTTTTTTTTTTAAGATTTTTTTTGGGCTCTAGTGGCCCTTTATTCAAGCTGCAGATATGAAAGGGGTAGAGAGAGAGATCGGGGATGACATGCAGCAAAGGTGCGCAGGCCGGGATTCGAACCTGCGACCGCTGCAGGAGGACTGTAGCCTCAGTATATGAGCCGCTGCTTAACCCACTGCACCACCGAGCGGCCCATGGTTTTCTACCTTTGTAGAGCTACAATTTTACTGTGTTTTACTCCCTAAACCACTTCCTTTCCCCCCAAGTGGTCCTTGTCTCTTGCCAGGCCGTCATTGTAAATAATGTTCTTAATGACCTGCTGGTTTGGCCCCTTATGAGCCTGGTCCTGCTCAAGGTTTCTTCCCTCCTAAAGGGGAGTTTTTCCTTGCCACTGTTTGGCTTAAGGCTTTTCTCCCACTATGGGAGTTTTTACCTGCCATTGTTTATATAATATTTGCTCGGGGGTTTATATTTATGTTTATGTTTATGTTCATGTTCTGGATCTCTGGAAAGCGTCTAGAGACAACATCTGTTGTATTAGACGCTATATAAATTAAGGATGTTAATAATTAATCGATTTTCGATTAATTGCCGTTATGAAATTACCCGATTTAAAATTAACGATTACAATTAATCTATTTATTTATTTATTTATTTTTTTCGTTTAATTTCACCAGCTGGTATTACGCCCGGACCACATTTAATGCGACACAACACGCTGCCGCCGCGGCGCGCACAGAAGAAAGAGACGGCGGATATGTTTGGTTTTAGTAATATCATGCTCAGGCAATGAGTCTGCAATGGCCCAGACGGGAGACACATGTAGCTCAGTGCTTAACTTTTATTTTTAATCCACTCTATATTCTTCTGGTTGTGCTCCGATATGTTCCCCTAAAGCCTGAATTATGGTTCCACCTTAAATCGACGCAGAGCCGCCGCCGTAGCCTACGGCGTAGGCTCTGCGTTGTTGTAACGCGGAACCATAAATCAGCCTTCACCCGGTACATACATAGGTTCCTCTAAACATCTGTCCCCGCTACAGTTTTAACTAAAAGAAAATGTGCTCCAATACAGCAGGTCTCATAATTTTATTTTGAACACTGCCAAAACTCTAACTTAAAACGTAACTAGAACTTAAAATTAGCTTGACACAAATGACACTATTATGGCTGCTGCTACTACTAATAGCCTTGAAGTGCACTTTATATTATATTCCTTGTGGTACAAAAATGTCTTTTTGGTACTTTTGTATCAAATAAATATTTGATTAAGGAATACATTAAAATGTCCTTTGTATTTTATATAAGCAAAAAAAATTATGTTTGTATCTCAGATGGGGAAAAACGCCGCTTATCAACTAATCGATGATCGATCGATAAGGTTATCAACTATCAATTAATGAAATAATCGATAATTTGCATCCCTAATATAAATAAAATTGAATTGAATTGAATTGGTTAAATAAAGGCCAATGACTGAATGAATATCAAATAAAGCGGTAGAATTGAGAGATAATTTGTTCTCTTTATCATATAATGTCCACAAAGTGTAATGCAATTCATGTCATGGGTAGTGTATTTTGAAGGATCAAATACTCCCATATTATCCATTTTTAATCAATATTTCAGGGGTAGAATAACTTGATAGTCCAGTAACATCCATCAAATAATGCTGCCGTTACTTAATGCATTCAGGTAAGATACTAATCACCTCACTGCCACTGCAGGATGAATGTCAGCATGCTTACATCCCCAATTTATCCATTTTAAATCAATATTTCAGGGGTAGCATAATTGACAGTCCAGTAACATCCTACCACCAAGTCCAGCTCTGGTTTTTGCGTCCTGCTCAGCAGCGTTTTTGGTTTTTGTTGTTGGTTAATAAATCACCTTTTGGAACGCCTGCCTCCGTCCTGCATCCGTCCTGCGTCCGTCCTGCGTCTGTCCTGCGTCTGTCCTGCGTCTGTCCTGCGTCTGTCCTGCGTCTGTCCTGCATCTGTCCTGCGTCTGTCCTGCGTCTGTCCTGCGTCTGTCCTGCGTCCGTCCTGCGTCCGTCCTGCATCCGTCCTGCATCCGTCCTGCGTCTGTCCTGCGTCTGTCCTGCGTCTGTCCTGCGTCCGTCCTGCGTCTGTCCTGCGTCTGTCCTGCGTCTGTCCTGCATCCGTCCTGCATCAGTCCTGCGTCAGTCCTGCGTCTGTCCTGCGTCTGTCCTGCGTCTGTCCTGCATCTGTCCTGCATCCGTCCTGCATCCGTCCTGCATCCGTCCTGCGTCTGTCCTGCGTCTGTCCTGCATCTGTCCTGCATCCGTCCTGCATCCGTCCTGCATCCGTCCTGCGTCTGTCCTGCGTCTGTCCTGCGTCTGTCCTGCATCTGTCCTGCATCCGTCCTGCATCCGTCCTGCGTCTGTCCTGCGTCTGTCCTGCGTCTGTCCTGCATCTGTCCTGCGTCTGTCCTGCGTCTGTCCTGCATCTGTCCTGCATCTGTCCTGCATCCGTCCTGCATCCGTCCTGCATCTGTCCTGCGTCTGTCCTGCATCTGTCCTGCATCTGTCCTGCGTCTGTCCTGCGTCTGTCCTGCATCTGTCCTGCATCTGTCCTGCGTCTGTCCTGCGTCTGTCCTGCATCTGTCTTGCGTCTGTCCTGCGTCTGTCCTGCATCTGTCCTGCGTAGGGGTGGGTATTGGGAAGGACCTCACGATACGATACGCATCACGATACTTGAGCCACGATACGATACACATTGCGATATCCCGATTATTATATTCTACATAGTTCACCGAAAAATTTAAAAATGCATTACACATCTTAAAATCCAAGTTGTATAAATGTACATCAGATGATAGTGATGGATCTTAAAATCAGAGTTGCACGTTCATCAGATTATAGTGACAATTCATGGGACAAACTGAGTCAAAACAATGTTTTATTATAACTATACAAGCTAAGGTTACAACATATTTGTATATGTTTTTCATATTATTTACATCATATGAAATTAACATTAAATTTAGTATGAGGTTGCTTTAATTATGTGGCAAATGATAATAAACACAAGAAAGATGGGTACTAAAACCAAGGACAGGCACAGTGATCAGTCAGTATAGATATAAATCCATAAATAAATAAACCTCTGTCCATTATTTTTCATTTTTTAAGGACAGGCAATTGTGTTATATAAAAAATAAATTATAAAATGAAATAAAACGTGAAATAAAACCTGAGCTTATTGCAGGGCCCTCCCAGGGTTGGTAGAGAGTGGCAATGCCCAGGATTGTCACTTAGGTAGGAGCACTGGGTGATATAATGGGAAAAAAATCAGGGATACAAAATATTAAAAAAAATAAATAAATAAATAAATAAATAAATAAATAAATAAATAAATAAATGAAAAAAAAAAGAAAAATCGGTATTCAAATTTTGAATATCGATATTGAATCAGCTGGAAAAGTATCGCGATATATTGCCATATCGATATTTTTGCCCACCCCTAGTCCTGCGTCTGTCCTGCGTCTGTCCTGCGTCTGTCCTGCATCTGTCCTGCGTCTGTCCTGCGTCTGTCCTGCATCAGTCCTGCGTCTGTCCTGCGTCTGTCCTGCATCTGTCCTGCATCTGTCCTGCGTCTGTCCTGCATCTGTCCTGCATCTGTCCTGCATCTGTCCTGCATCTGTCCTGCATCAGTCCTGCATCAGTCCTGCATCAGTCCTGCATCAGTCCTGCATCTGGGTCCAACTCCAACCGCACGCGTGACAGGTTTACATCATTTCACAATGAAAAACTGTAAGAAAGTTGCTGACTTCCTCGGCTGCTTTCTGACGCTACTAAAACAACGGTGCAACAGTGTCGTTACCAAAGCAGGTACGACGTGATGACATGAAGATTAGGGGAAGATTAGGGTAAAGCACAGAAACTGGCCCTGGGGAAGCTGGTGATTTTATCCTTTATGTTCAAACGAGGCTGTATCGTTTTTTAAACATACGCTGCATGCGAAATGCCATACTAAACAGTATGTACTCAAAAACTATACTTAAGTTCGGCACAGTTTTGAGTAAATATCAGTGGTGTGCATTAATTGGGACGTACTACTCAGAAGCCCCTTTCACACAGCCAGTTCGAGGCGGGAACGTTGCGCCTTTAAGCCGCCTCGCTGTTCTGTGTGAAAGTCACGGAGGCGGAATGGGGGGGCCAAGTGGCCCCACCAATAAGCCGGCAGCGGAGGTAGTCACAGAGCCGAAACGGGGTCTGTGTGAATGACACAGCCGGCATGCCGGCATGCCACTAGACGCTGACGCTGTCGTCACGCCTCTGATTGCGGAACGCCGGCATGCTGTGTGAATTTACAGACGGGAGCGGCGTTATGCCGGCGTTGTATGGTTCTGTGTGAACCAACAAAGGCGGCGTATTGGCAGGACTTCTTTACACCAATATTGCGGAATCTCTGTGTGAAAGGGGCTATAGACACACGGCACTTCCTGCCGTTGGGAGGGGGCAGCAGTAGCAGCACCGCTCCGCTCTTTGCCGTTTATTCTGGCCCAAACAAGATGACATTTCTCCTGCGCTGTGGTTTTATTCTTACCTCTTCAACTTCTAACGAGAAACAGAAGAAGGCTTAACAGACTTTGTTGGTTGATAAGTATCTAACTTAGCATTGTGGGAAGTTTCTACTTAGCCAGTGTCTGTCAGGGTTTGACACTTCCCCCCAGTTTGAGTTTCAGTTCTGTCCCTCCTGTTTCCCATCTGCCCTGATTGTGTCTGCACCTGTGTCTCGTCGTGTCTCATTATCCCCTGTGTATATCTGGTCTTGTCATTCCTTCGTGCCCTGTCGGTCCGTACTGTTTGCTCCCTCCATGTCTCCTCGTCGTTTTTGGATTCCAGTTTTTGTTCTGCTTTTGATCCTGCCCAGCAGCGTTTTTGGTTTTGTTTTTGCTCAATAAATCCTGTTTTGTTGCGAACTCCTGCCTCCTGCTCTCCTGCGTTTGGGTCCTCAACAACCACACCTTGTGACAGAACGGACCGACCATTATGGACCCAGCAGGAGAGACTCTGGATCTGTGGGAATTTTTTTACCCCAACAGAGTGGAGTTCTTCCACCGCTTGGTGAAGAGGACAGGGGCCTGTTGCCAGCCCCAGCCTGCTCTCGTCGGGGTCCTGGATGCACCTCACTTTGTTCCCGATGTGGTCTCGGACGCACCCCATCCTCTTTCTCCCTTCTGGGGAACACGCCTGGCTCGAGGGGGCCCAGGTGTCTTCGACCCCAGGGGAGGCGGCGTCGGCACCCGCTCCAGTCTGTTCCTGCTCCGGCGTTGGTCCTGGACGCATCGTCCCCTGTTCCTGCTCCAGCGGCGGTCCTGGACGCCTCAGCCTCAGCTCCAGCTCCAGCTCCGTTCCTGTTCCGGTGATGGACCCGGGTTCCCCCTCAGCCAGCGCCGAGGACCCGGGTTCCCCCTCAGCCAGCGCAGAGGACCCGGGTTCCCCACCGCCAGCTCCGAGGACCCGGGTTCCCCCTCAGCCAGCGCCGAGGACCCGGGTTCCCCATCAGCCAGCTCCGAGGACCCGGGTTCCCCATCAGCCAGCTCCGAGGACCCGGGTTCCCCATCAGCCAGCTCCGAGGACCCTGTCTGTCCCGAAGCCGGCTCCCCGCATCCTGTCTGCCCCTGTTCCTGAGGCGGTCCTGGATGGATCTGCCCAGCCCCGAGAACGGCCCTCTGGCCGGTGTGCCTGGTCCCAAGTCTGGTTCCGGGATTGGCCCCCCAAGATGACTCTCCGGTTGGCCCGGCCCCGTCGGCGTCCTCCGGAACTCTCTCGCCGGTCTGCCCGGCCTCGAGGACGGCCCCCGGAATGCTCTCGCTGGTCTGCTCGGCCTCGAGGACGGCCCCCGGAACTTTGGCCGTGTGTGGCTTGGGCCCTCCTCCAGGCCCCCTCCGCCCGCCCTGGGTGACTGTTGGGACATCTGGGATCTGTCCTTTGAGGGGGGGGGGGGGTATTTGTAGACCGTAGAAAGTACCGGGATAGCCAGATTTACAAGAAGGTGGGCAAAAAGTTGCGCGAAGCAGCATTTGTTTTGAATTTGGATACAGGAAGAAGAAGCAGAAATGACGGGAATTGCGTCATCACGTTCTCCGTGCGTCGCTGGTTTGATCCAGATATCCTGAATGATTAATTACCATGTAAACGGAATATTCCGATTGTTTCAGTAACCGGAATATTAGCAATAACCCGAATTTTGACTGCATGTAAACGTAGTCAATGATAATAGCAATCAGCTCAGATTCTCATTTCATTACTAACTATATTATAAGTTATATCATTACCACAAGGTAAGGTAAATGGGGATGATTAGAAACAGGTACATGAATACTGGCAGCTCATGGTGCCAGCCTGCTGCTCCAGTCTTTCATTTCAACATTTTCCACTAAGCTTTTCTAGACTCTGCCTGGTCTCAGCCTCAGGTTCTTATATGGCATCTGCCCCTGCACCGGGGGCTCCAGGGTAGAACGGGTGCTTTGACACACTTTTCTCCCCCCGTTGGGATGCTGCGCTGCTTAAAGGATCCCTGCCTGTATTTCTTGTACTCTCCAGCATTCGTTGTGATACTTTGATTTGATTTGATTTGATGTTTATTTGGTCACATTATATAGGCCCTCCAGAAAAACGCGATTACGCGATCGCATAATTCATTGCATAATCAGCCAAATGGCGCAGATTACGCGGGGATACATTTATTCCTGAAAGGGCGCATATTTCCCGCGATGATCGCATATGTCCGCGCTGAATATGCAAATTATGCGGGGCTCTCTTGATTTCACCGCATCATTGCCGCACATTTTCGCATAAAGTTTGGAAAAGGGGGGAAGTGTTGTGAGTGACATGTCGGGACGCCCGGTCGCGACGTGCGGGACCCGCCCGGGGACCTCCGCACCCCTCGCAGAAACCGCCACCTCCCCAAACAGCAGCTCTCACCCGCGGGGGTGAGAGGAAAAAGGGAGTGCCGTCTCCGTCCAGCCCCCCGCTTGTGCGGGTGGCTCGGCTGCCGGTGGACTCTGGATCCGTGCTGGCCGCGTACCACTGCGCCCGCACGCTCCCATCCACTTGGGGATCTTGGCGGCGGACGCGTGGGGTGACGGAGCTCTGGCTCGTCCCCTCGCCGCGCCGGGTGCGCCCGGCAATCACCCGAGCACTGAGCGGGCTGGGGGGAGAGAGACGGCCGGCCCCCGGGCTGCGACCGCCCCTCTCCTCTCCTCTCCACCTGCGCTCTCCTTTTTTTTTTCCGCCTACGACCTCAGATCAGACGAGACAGCCCGCTGAATTTAAGAGGGAAGAGCTCAGCGCCGAATCCGTAACTTCCTGCATATTTTGCATATTTTGCAACTTTCCGCATATTCCACGACTTCCCGCATATTCCGCAATTTCACCGCATAAAAGCACATAAAAAACCTGCATATTTAATCGCATAATCAATTACTTTAGCCCGCAAAATCAAGGATTTTAGCCCGCAGAATCAATGATTTTTGCCCGCGTTTTTCTGGAGGGTCTAATTATAGAAGTCAGTAGTCAATACAATGTTTTTTGCATGTAGATCAAGCAAGGGCCAAAAGGTGTAGACTGAAGCCAGAGCTTATTTTGTCTACCCTTTTAACACAATGTAATCACTATAGTGCAAGATTTGAAAAAAAAAACAAAATAACTACATGAGAAAAGAAAATATATATATATATATATATATATATATATATATATATATATATATATATATATATATATATATATATATGAGAGAAAGAAAGAAACAAAGTAAATAAATAAGAAATAATAAATAAATGTTGCTCAAACTGGCCTATCTGGACTTAACAGCATCAAGATGTTTACACACATGCATACATTCACCCACACACACCAAACCCACCTATATATACATTGCTGTGCATACATATATATATATATATATGCACTTATTTATACCTGTATACACATACATATGTACATACATATACACTCATCTACACATACATAAGCATTCATATACATACATCCATATACATGCACCCTTCCATAGACATAATACACACATAATTCTGTCCATAATTTTGCAATAAATCTACATAATGTGGCTATGCCAATGATTTATAATTATTTATGATCTTGTCTTTATACATATTTTTGAAATATTTTAGTATATTACACAGTTTAATTTCACTATCAAGCTTGTTCCACAGATTGACTCCTTTTACTGAGATGCTTCTCTGTTTCACGGTCGTTCTTGTCTTGGTTTTCATAAAAATACATATTCCTCTCAGTTTATAATGACTGACTCTGCGTTGGAAGAGCTTCTGAACAGTCAGGGAGCGTGTTACTATTTATTTTAAACATAAACTGAGCGGTTTTAAAACCCACCAGGTCATGAAATTTAAGAGTACCGTATTTTCGCGACCATTCGGCGCACCGTGTGGAAAGGCGCACCCTCATTTTTGTGTGTCATTTTTAGATTTAAAACATACATATGGCGCACCGACCCAAAAGGCGCAGTCTACAGAGCAGAGCTGCACACACCCGTGCCGCAAAACACGCCGGCCGGAAAACACACCCACCCGCTGCAGAACGCACACACATGCAGAACGCACACACAAGCACACAAGCGCTTATTTAAAAAATAGAGCGGGAGCAAAACCTCTGTTTCTGCATTAAAGAGCTCCGCTAATTCAGCTGCGCCAGTCCGAATTTCCTCGGTGTCAGACACTTTCTGCACAACAGTAAATAAACTTTTCATACCCCGTTGTGCGGATCCTCCACCGCGCAGAGCCCGTCTCTCCCCAGCGGGGTGGAGCAGCGCGCGTCACAGCGGCTTTAACCGGGAATGTGACCTGTTCGGACCGGCTGGGACCGAAGCCACCCACCTGTATGGGAGCAGGGGCTCCCGGGGAAAGACCAGCGGCATTTCGGCCGGATCTGGTGCGCCCAGGCCCGGCAAACCCGCGGCGGGAGCCTGGCGGCTCCTGAGCGTCCCGGGTCCCGGGTCCCGCGTCCCGGGTCCCGGGTCCCGCGTCCGGGGTCCCGGGTCCCGCTCCGCGCTGGACCCGCTCCGCGCTGGACCGGGTCCGCTCCCCGCTCCGCTCCCTCGCGCTGGACCCGCTCACACACGCGCTGTTGGGGAGCCGGTACCGGGGTTTGTATCCGACAGGAGCTCCAGTCCGAATTTCCAGACCTGTCTCAGCCACCTGATCATCATCATCCCTTCATCCAGCCCCCCCTTTCCATTCGTCCTTATAATGACTCCGGCTGGAAACGTCTTATGCAAAGTTTTTCTTTTAAAAATCCCCATAGGTTTCTGTCCATCAGCTGCGCCCGGCCAGCACCACATAAACCAGTAAGTGTGTGTCGCGCCGCGAATACACACCCGCGCATGTCGGGATCCGGTACCGGGTTTGTAACCGACAGATTTGGCTGCAAATTTCGGAGGGTGAAGCTGATCAGACCTGAGACAGACCCCAGAAATCTCTGCTCTTAAAGCGGCCGGGAACCAGGTCGATCGGACCGCTTTGGGAACCAGGAAGTCGGCTGCAGCAGCGCGCATCACGCGGCTTTAACCGGGGAAAGTGGACGGTTCCGACATGCACAACACACGCGCGCTGCAGAACAAGTGTGCTTATTTAAATAGAGCGGGAGCAAAACTTAGTTTGATTGTATTTTATTTCACTTTACACATCAAGCAAATCCTTAAAAGTTTTCATCTTCTGTTTCGCATTAAACAGCTCAGTGGATGGTCTCATTCAGCTTCACCCGCCCCCTTCTCCCTTTACCGTTCTCATGGCCGGCCTTACATTACCGTAATTCAGGTAATAGACACGGCGCACCGTTTCTTAAGGCGCCCGGCACATTTAAAAAAAAAAAAAAAAAAAAAAGTTGCGCCTTATGGTCGCGAAAATACGGTATGTGAGTTTATGAATAGATTGTTGGTTGATGAACAATAATCTGCATTATTTATGATCCTGATAGCCCTTTTCTGTAAAATAAAAACTGGATTTGTTATTGATTTATATGCGTGTCCCCAGACCTCCACACAGTAGTTAATGTATGGGACTAGGAAACAGCTGTATAGCAGGTGGAATTAATTTTGGTTGAGGATGTCCTTTATTTTATACAATATTCCTATGGCTTTGGATCATTTTGATTTAACATGGTTTACATGTGGCTTCCAGCATAGTTCATAATCGATAATAACACCTAAGAATTTATTCTCATATGCTCTTTCTAATTTGATATTATTAATCTTAATTTGTGGCTGGTCATTAGGTTTACGGTATCCAAATAATATGATTTTAGTTTTATTTATGTTTAAAGATAATTTATTAATGTCAAACCATCGTTTTAACCTAGTTAATTCCTCTTGAACTTAATTCCTCGTAACCGATGCGTAACCGTGACAATGAACGTCGTCCCTGTGTGGGTGCAGCCGGCTTAGCTTTCAGGGTCAAATGTAAAGGTGATCAAGTCACATTTTTTTCTTCTCAGTCATGGAAATGTCAAGTTCACTGGAGCGTAAAATGGAAGTCCCTGGAGCCTTAATGAAGACGGATTATGACTTCCTGGCGTTGAGGTCCAAGTGGCAAACTTTTTGATTGAAGTAGTGTTGTTTTGTATTCGGGCCATATTATGGGTAGGACATTTGTGTCTTTATCATTTAATCAAAAAAAAGTTGTTTAAAAAAAATAAAAATATTTTCAATAAAAAAAAATCTCTTCAATAAAAAAAAACTTTTTCAATCAAAGAAAAAAAGTGTTTGAAGGCAAAAAAAATATTTGAGACCCAAAAAATTGCATTTGAACAATTTTTTGGATTGAAAATGTTTTCATTGATTGAAGGTACATTTTTTTTTATTGAAAATATATTTTTTGATTGAAGCAATCTTTTTTTTGATTGAATAATTAAGAAACAAATCCATCTCCATACCTCCACCTCCTGCTAGTGTTTCTGCTCCCCATCTTGTTGATGTGTTGGCCACTTTTTAGTCACTTATTAGCCACTTATTAGTCACTTATTAGTCACTTTTCAGTCAACTAGAGGGTGTGTGTCCATCTCTGGCACCCAGGACTGAGCATTTTCTATTGCTCATAATAGGGATAAATTATGCATGACGAAGAAAACAGGGTTAATTTGGTTCTCCGTAGATTTCCACCCCGCCCCCTCTCTCTGCTACACTGTTGGACAAATAACTTTTTAAATTTTATTCTTAATTTTTACCTCAACAGCTTGATTTCCCTTCTGTGATAAATGAAGTGTTATTCAAGTCAGTTTAATCTAATTTAACTGAACTCAGTTCCATTCCTCGTTTGTTTGTCTGGTGTCATGACCAGAATGTTAATGATTTAACTTCAGTTAACTTTATAACTGTGTTAACTGTTTTGTGTTTTGTTCTTTGACAGTGGAACAAGAACAAATTCAGAAAAGGACTTTCACCAACTGGGTCAACGCTCAGCTGACGAAGGTGAGAACCATTTTTGCTTTAAATAAAACAATATTGACTCGATTTATGGATTATTATTAGGCTTCATTTTAGATTGGCTGTTTTTGTGGTGTAGAACCTGAGAAGAAGAAATTCATCAGCAAATATTAAACTTTGGTTATAAAAAAACCAATAAAAAACAACCATTTACATAGTACCTTAAATATTTTAGGGGAAAATACTGGCTATTCTATACAGGTATAGCATAGATATAGATATAGATATAGATATAGATATAGATATAGATATACAGGACTGTCTCAGAAAATTAGAATATTGTGATTTACTTTATTGATCTCCCAGAGGAGAAATTCAATCGTGCAGCAGCCAAAACACACACGCTCAACGGTTTATACAAAAAATTTAAATAGAAATAACCAATAAATAGCTAAATAATTAAAAAAAAAGAGCAATATAAAATGTAGAAAAATGAGCAATGTACAAGAGAAAAAATAGTAAACACAAAAAAACGGATAATATTTACATGTGCAAAAATATGTGAGGTATTTAGCGGGCAAAGGTTATTGCACTTTTTTTTTGCAAGCCTTTTATTATTTTAATATTGCTGATCATGGCTTACAGCTTAAGAAAACTCAAATATCCTATCTAAAAAAAAAAATACAAATATTCTGGGAATCTTAATCTTAAACTGTAAGCCATAATCAGCAATATTAAAATAATAAAAGGCTTGCAATATTTCAGTTGATTTGTAATAAATCCAGAATGTATGACATTTTTGTTTTTTTTTAAATTGCATTACAGAAAATAAAGAAACTTTATGACAATATTCTAATTTTCCGAGACAGTCCTGTAGATATAGATATAGATATAGTAGAATAGTGAATCCTACATGGTTCATTTCCTGAGTTAAGGCCGTAGTAAAAGTATGATAACATAATGACTAGCCTCTTCCATATGCTCATATTCCTGCGATGATCCAAATCACTCAATGTGACGATCCTGGCAGGAAATAGTCCGTTGAAATAAATGTATATCACCATTTGGTGAATGCCAAGGGTTGGCCACCTCATGTGACATGTTTCTGTGGAAGCTGACAAGAAAACGTGACCAATATCTTATTCAGATTAAATGTTAATATCAACATATTACCAGAGCTGGGTAGAGTAGCCAAAAATTGTACTCATGTAAAAGTACTGTTACTTCAGAATAATATGACTCAAGTAGAAGTAAAAAGTAGTCATCCAAATAATTATTTTTTTTTTTTTTTACCTTGTCTGCACACATATTATTGATTGATACCATGACGGTAGAAACCAAAAGTGTATATATGTGCATTATTACTATATTTAATATATATACATATATATACGCACACAAATGCGTACACATACATAAATATACACATACAAACCCAGTGTTTTTTTTTTTTTTTTTTTTTTTTTTTTTGGGGGGGGGTGACGACATCCACTGCCAATCCAGGAAGCAGGAACACACGGAGACACACGTCAAGCACTGGAAATCTGCAACAAAAAAAAAACCACAAACAAAGCACGAAACCGGCACGGAGCCAACCAAAACAATAACAGCCATCGACCTAAATCTTGAGATCTGATCGCAGTCTGAGCTAAGCTATCGCTACCGCTACCTAAACCCAAAAACTAGAGAGCCAAATAATTACTTAAGTAAAAGTAAAAAAGTACATGGTGAAAAAACTACTCAAGTACTGAGTAACTGTTGAGTAACGTCTGATTTATTTTTTTAACACAACCATTCAAACACAAAAGTACAAAATAATCATCGTCAGGCAAATTAGATCAATAAAATTATAAAATTTATTAAAATAAATAAAAAATAAAAAATAGGTTAAATTAAAATAATCTTAAAGTAAATTCAAGTACTTTAATAAATAATAAAATAAATACAATAATAACAGAATAAAAAATAAATTAAGTACAAGTAGCACAAAATTTCCAGCCAACTTTTCTTTTTTAACCAGGCAGAACTAGAACAAACATGAACTCATAGAAACTCTGTGTGTGTTTGAGTCTGTGTAAATGTGACAAAACATGCAAAAACAAACATTTTTCCCAAAGAATCACTCAGTGATGTCATGAGATTGACGCGTACGTGGATAAAAGGGATAAAAGAAAAGTAACAGCTCAACGTAGCCTAATGTAGCGGAGTAAGAGTAACAGTTTCTTCTTCACAAATCTACTCAAGTAAAAGTACAAAGTATAGTGATTCAAAACTACTCCTAAAAGAACAACATTTCCCAAAACTTACTCAAGTAAATGTAATGGAGTAAATGCAACTCGTTACTACCCAACTCTGCATATTACAAATGCGAAAACACTGCATTAGTCTGACGCTTTTTAAGGCAAGGCAAGGCAAGGCAAATTTATTTATATAGCACAATTCAACACAAGGTAATTCAAAGTGCTTTACATTGACATTAAAAGCGGCAAGACATAATAACAAATAGGTAAGAATAAGAAAAGAAGTAAAATAATAAAAAGCACAAGCTGTTAAAAAAAGTAAGGGCAGTAGAGTACAGCAGGTTTAATTTAAGAGTACACTTCAGTAAACAGTAATGTTTTTAACCCTGATTTAAAGGATCTACAGTTGGAGCAGACCTCAGGTCTACAGGAAGTTTGTTCCACCGGTGAGGAGCAGAATAACTGAACGCTGCAGAAACCTTGCTGGGTTCTGGTTCTGGAACCACAACAAACCAGATCCAGATGAACCTCAGGGGTCTGGGAGCTTCATAGGAACTAACAGATCCAGATGAACCTCAGGGGTCTGGGAGCTTCATAGGAACTAACAGATCCAGCATGGATTCTGGTCCAAGACCATTCAGGTCTTTGTAGACCAGCAGTAAGATTTTAAACTCTATTCTTTGACTCACTGGAAGCCAGTGTAGAGATTTCATGACCGGTGTAATGTGGTCCAGTTTCCTGGTGTTTGTAAGGACTCTCCAGCGTTCTGGATCAGCTGCAGCTGCCTGATAGATTTCTTGTTAAGGCCTGTAAAGATGCCATTGCAATAATCCAACCTACTGAAAATGAATGCATGAATAAGTTTTTCCATGTCTTGTTTAGACAGAATACCCTTAATTCTAGCAATGTTTTTAGGTGGTAATAGGCAGATTTAGTGATAAACTTTAGATGGCTGTTGAAGTTCAGGTCTGAGTCAATAATTACACCAAGATTTCTGGCTTGATTCGTAGCTGTCAATGACATGGAGCCAAGGTGAGCGCTGATCTTTTCCCTTTCATTTTTAGGGCCAAAAATGATCACCTCTGTCTTTTCTGCATTTAGCTGGAGAAAATTCTGGCACA
The DNA here is from genome assembly GCF_033807715.1 of Cololabis saira. NCBI lineage: Eukaryota > Metazoa > Chordata > Actinopteri > Beloniformes > Belonidae > Cololabis > Cololabis saira. The sequence goes on from NC_084602.1 coordinate 3,577,132, forward strand.
TCCACTCATTGATTTGGTGAATACAGTTACTCAATGAGATCAGGGGGCTGTAGTCATGTGGTGACACTGAAATATAGAGTTGTGTGTCATCCGCATAAGTATGGTAGGAAATGTTGTGATGTTCCATAATCTGAGCTAGGGGTAGCATATAGATGTTGAATAGAAGCGGTCCGAGAATAGACCCTTGAGGAACCCCACATGTGATCTTGGTTCTCTCAGACTCATGGTTTCCTATTGACACAAAGAAGGCCCTATCTTGTAAGTAAGATTTGCACCATTGAAGCAAAGTGCCGGTAAGTCCCACCCACTTTTCCAGTCTGCTGAGAAGAATGTTATGATCAACTGTGTCGAATGCAGCACTCAGATCCAGTAATACCAGAACAGGGGATTTACCTGCATCATTATTCAGATGAATATCATTTAAGACTTTGATGAGTACTTTTAAGAGATTGTTCCTTCATAAGAGAGCTATAAAAACCAGTGTCACGAAACAGCATCATCATATTTCTTAGCGGATCAAACCAAAGGAATTCCCCAAGAGGACTGGATGTCCCAGGAAGCAGAGAAGTGAGATTATGGTTGCGTGTGTTACTAAAGCGTGTGCTGCAGGCTGTTCTCATAGTTAACCATTTAGTTTTGCTGCATCTTAGCCTCGTACAAACCGGCAAGAAGGCTTCTTTGTTGCTCCATCAAAGTTGAACTAATCAAATATCTCAAAGCTGAACAAGTGAGCAGAAAGGTCGCGTTCCCCGAACATTTCCTTTGTACAAAAAAACCCGGCAGGTTTATCGACCGGGGATATCATTGACTACGTTTACATGCAGTCAAAATTTGGGTTATTGCTAATATTCCAGTTACTGAAACATTCAGAATATTCCGTTTACATGGTAATTAATCATTTGGGATATCTGGATCAAACCAGCGACGCACGGAGAACATGATGACGCAATTCCCGTCATTTCCTCTTCTTCTTCCTGTATCCAAATTCAAAACAAATGCTGTTTCGCGCAACTTTTCACTCACCTTCTTGTAAATCTTCTATCCCGGTACTTTGTACCGTCTACAAATGCAGAAATGTTCATATCCTTCATTACATTTATGAAGTGATTAGTCTCCTCCTGGTCTTGGTTTCTCCGTGTTTAGAAGAACTTCCTGGACTCAAAAGACCAGGATTCCTTGTGAACAGAGCATGAGCAGAAAACACATTCATGTTCCGTTTGATGGGGATATTCCGTTTGGTGTTTACATGACCCAATATTCAGGTTTTAAAAGGAGTAACCCAGGGCTCATATTGGGGTTTTTAAAAACCCGAATATGAGCAAATTCAGGTTATTCAAAGGGGTAATTGGTGTTTACATGGCCGTGCAAATTTGGGTTATTGCCAATATTCGGGTTTTAAAAGAGTTATTGATGCATGGAAACACAGTCATAGTTGTTGTTTTTCCCGGGTACGGAAGAGGAAACTCCTTCCGCGTTCATTTCTGACCAATGAGAGAACAGTTGGTTCATGGCATTTGTTAACAGCTTTGAACCGCTACAGACGGTTGTGAACACAAACCCCACAAACGAAAAATGAAACAAGTGTATCGATTTAGCCCCTGAATCGGAACAAAACAAACGGGCCACAGGTCTGAAAGCACCCTTAGTTTAATGTTTCTTGACATTTTCTAGATGACTCAGTAATTAAACAGCTCCATTTGCTTCCATGACAGCACAGCCATAACGTTAGAGGAGGTGACACCTGGAACTGAAGTTAACAGCCTCTTTCTTCACCTCCATCAGAACCACATGTGGAGAGCTGGTAGGGGTGTAACAATATATCGTGCCACGAAATTTCGCGATACAAAAACGCCACGAAACGTGTCGTGGAGGTGACAAAGTGTATCGCGATATTGGATTATTATTAATCTATTGTGTTGACTAGTAACGCGCATCCGACCGCGCCTCGACCCGCGGACCAAAATCTTCCTCCGCTCAGAAGAAACTAGTACCTTTTTGCGGTCCCGATCACGGGACTCTAGCGGGGTTTTGAGCTCTGAACTTTTAAGTCTGGTGTAGAGTTAAGCCTTACCTTATTAAATTAAACCTTTTTGGGGTGGTGAGTAGGATAAACATCCCTCAACAGTGTAGGATTTTAGAACATCAACACAGCACCTAGTGTCGTACTGTGGCGTATCACTCCGCCCAATCTAAAACAGACTAATCACTACAGATAAACTGACTAGTGTCATTATAGTCCCTGATTTACATCAGAATATAAAGAATATAGTTATAAAATAATTAACCCTGAATTACCAAAATAACCTTCTTAACAAAAATAAATCTCCTCTTACACTTATAAGGTGAGCATGAATCAATCTGTTTTATGATGTAAAATGTATTTATTTACTTTTATTTATTTATTTCATTTTAGTTGCTAAATTTCTGGAAAAGAAAAAAGTCAAATCATACACGAGAGAAACTATTCAGTTTGTGGCAAAATATTTTTATTGTAACTGAACTGTAACTGAAGATCATAATGCAAACCTGACATTTACTTTTAGTTCAGTTTGTGGAAAATGGTTGGCCTGGCTTTCTCTTTAAAACTTAAACAGTTATAAAGCATTACAAACTGGAACAATAGGGCAAACGCACAGCATTGTTTTGTATTTTGTGTCTTTCAAATAAAATACAATTTTTTTCCAGTCATATGTTCCTCATTCAAGGTTGTTAAAAAAATACTGCTATAATATCGTATCGTATCGTTATCGTGACCTCAGTATCGTGTATCGTACCGTATCGTGACATTAGTGTATTGTTACACCCCTAAGAGCTGGTGAACACACCTGGCATTATGAGGGTGTTAACCCGGTGCTAACACCTCTGGATCTGGGAGCTGATCATGTTAAAACCAACATTAATTGTTCAGACCACAGCACCAACACACACAGAGCCCACCAGGAGGACAAAGCTCAGTTTTAATGTTTCCCCTTTAACGAAGCACAACACCAAGGAGTGACACATCAGCATTCAGCTAATGTAAATATAAGCTGTAATGTGGCACAGAGAAGCTGCAGCGCTACCAAGGCCCAGTTAAAGACCTTGAGTGATTAGAGCCCTAACCATGTGTGGTTAGAGCAGATCTGTTGGTAAGTTCAAGTGCTGAATGAAGCGACTTCACCATTCACCATGGAAACAGGCAGAAAACCTCCTTCATCCGCAAGAGAGGATGCTGAATCATGTCCTGGGGGTTTTTCCATCATGCTCCACAGACGGCCATAGAACAGATATGGTATTATTCATCATCTGAATGTAAAAACAGTTTTACCATCCATCCATCCATCCATCCATCCATCCATCCATCCATCCATCCATCCATCCATCCATCCATCCATCCATCCATCCATCCATCCATCCATCCATCCATCCTTTTTCTATACCTGCTTCCAATGCAAACAAAACAGATAACTTCTTTCAATAATCTATAACAGGGCTCGGCAACCCAAAATGTTGAAAGAGCCGTATTGGACCAAAAACACAAAAAACAAATATGTCTGGAGCCGCAAAAAAAGTCTTGTATAAGCTTTAAGCTTGAGTTATGGTTCTTCGTCAAAACGACGCCGTGCCTACGGCGTGTGGTACGCGTCGACGCAGACCACACGCCGTCACTGACGCCGTCACTGACGACGTCACCTCCCAAAAATTGTAACGCGTTGAGGCGACGCAGACGGAGAGGGCTGTGATTGGTTCGCTTGGTAGCAACGCATTTCCGGATTCCGGTTTGAAGCAGTAGTGAACTTTCAGCGCTCTTTTCTTCGTGTGTGTGTGATTTTTTTTGTTTTGGTTTTTTGCACAATAGTTGTCCTTATTTGATTCACTGTGGCCGGAAAAAGTTGGATAAACCATTCAGGAAAAGATCGCGAATTAGCGGTCACGGAGGGTACTGCACCGTGGAGAAATGGAGTGACGGAAAAGTCCGAAGGTTCACGACGGCGTCACAGCGACGGCGTGTGCTCTGCGTTGGTTTGACGCAGAACCTTAATTCAGGCTTTAGAATGAAGACAACACATGCTGCATGTATCTATATTAGTTAGAACTGGGGGAATATTTTTTTTTTCATTATGCACTTCGAGAAAAAAGTCCAAATGTCGAGAAAAAAGTCAAAATTTCGTGAAAAAAGTCAAAATGTCGAGAAAAAGTCAAAATTTCGTGAAAAAAGTCGAAATGTTGAGAAAAAAGTCGAAATGTCAAGATTAAAATGGAAAGGAAAAAGGAAGAAAAAAAGAAAAAAAAGAAGAAAAACTAGAAAAAGAGAAAAAAAGAAAAAGAGAAAAAGAGAAAAAAAGGGGAAAAAAAAGAAAAAAAAGAAGAAAAAGGTCAAACATTTTTGAAAAAGCTCCAGGGAGCTACTAGGGCGCCGCTAAAGAGCCGCATCTCTAGAGCCGCGGGTTGTCAACCCCTGATATATAATCAAACACTTAAAAACAGTCTTTGGTTTATGATGCATCTACTCAGGGTTTGGGTGTGTTGTGTTGGTCACACATACAGAAAGAAGGTCAAATGGATCCTCTGAATTAGGAGGCGTATCCAGCTGCTACTGCTACCCAATAAGGAGTGTTTCTACAACTCAACTCCATCCTCTTGTAATCCTTCGCATAACGTAGATTTAATTTCATTTTCATTTTATTCTTTATTTCATTCAAAAAATAAAACAAACAATTCAATACAAATACAAACACAAATGTTCATAAATTGTGAATGAAAAGGGAGCAGAAAGAATCTGCCCCTTTTTCCAAGAAATAAATTCACAAATGACATAAATTAAAAGTTTAAAAAACAACAACTAAGTAAATAAAAAACTAAAATAAAACTAAAATTACTGTCGTCTATGGGTATGTCAAACAAACTTAACTAACATATTTCATTATATTTACTTAACATACAGGCTTTAATTGTTCTTTTGAATGTAATGTTTGATTTGGATTCTTTGTTTTCTTTATTCAGATTGTTCCATAAACTGATTCCTTTCACAGAAACACAACGTTCCATCAATTTAGTCCTGAATCTTGTTTTTTTTTTAAATCTCTGTTCCTTTTAAGTTATACTTGCTTTCTCTTTTTTCAAATCTTTTCTGAATGTTGATTGGTAAAGTTTTTTTATGAGCTTTAAACATAATTTGCAGAATACTATAGTCTACTAATTCATGAAATTTCAACAATTTTAACTGAAGGAATAATGGATTTGTTGGATCTCTATATCGTTTTCTACTGTTTCTAGATATTTAGCCTCAGAGTGTGCCAGCACTTGAGCAGTTTGCTATTTATAAAAAAACCTAATAAATAAAACGTGCATGTGTTGTGACAGAGGAGGCCGCCGTCGAAGGTTGGGGATCTGTTCAATGATTTCCGTGACGGCTCAAAACTGTTGGACCTGCTGGAGGTGATGAGCGGCCAGCGCATTGTGAGGACCGCCTGACTGCAACCATTACAAATCATTTGAAGCTAACGGTTTTGTGATGCAGTGACTGACTTCTGGGGTTTGTTTCTCAGACTCGGGAGAGAGGCAGAGGAATGTTTCAGCAGAGGAGCAACATCGAGAAAGCACTCTACTTTCTTAAAAACAAATCAGTAAGTGTCTCGCCGACTTCAGACTCCAACTTTACTGAGAGGTCTTAACTGCTGGTATTGAACAAATATTTCAAAAATAATTCAAATTGATGGTAAAAGGGGGTGCATATTGCTATAAGCTATAAGCCTCCAGCTGTGGACTGTGCCGTATTCAGTAAATGCCAATAAAAGACAACACTTAACAAATGCAAAGAAACTTAAAGTTATGTTTACATCTTAGTTGAAGAGCAGCTTTTGTGTCAATAGCTAGATTAAAGGAGCTGTATGTAAGAGCAATAATAAAACGAATCATAAAATGACCCCGATATGTCAACAGACATTTAAAAATAATGTTCATTTCAAATACTTATGTCACTGACAACAGCACTCAAGCCAGGATATTCCAGTTTAAAAAGAGGAGTTGCAGCCCTCAACTGATGTTTATGTTGTCATTTTTTGTTTTGGCCTGAAGCTCCACCCTCCACCTATCTCCCAATCACCAAGTCAGTATTGTTTCTGAAGCTCCACCCTCCACCTATCTCCCAATCACCAAGTCAGTATTGTTTCTGAAGCTCCACCTCCACCTATCTCCCAATCACAAAGTCAGTATTGTTTCGGCATCCGGGTTGCCAGCTCGGCTCTAATTATGGCAGCCATGGCAGCCTACGTTCCTGCTGCATTCTGCAGCCTACCTGGCAACCTCTGGTCGGGGGGAGGAGGGGGAGGGTACATGCCGCTCAACAATATTTTGAAAGTGACTGCAGTACCAGTTTTGGCCATTTCTTACAGACGGCTCCTTTAAACCACTGTGACAAATGTACAGGCAGTGAATGTTTATACACCATATCAATAGTAATATAAGGCAACAGATTTATGCAAACTCAGGGGCGTGGTCTTTGGATTGATGGATGGCTGATGGCTAGCAATCCTCACTTGAACTACTTAGCTATTAGCAGCGTCTTGAATTCCGAGCTGTGAATAAAGAGCTAACAGTGTTTTTTATTGTGCTGTTAATCGTACTAATGGTCTTTGAGTTAGGCTTGTTTCATACTCCACAAGAACAGAGATTTGTTCCCACAGCTCTGCTTTGGGAGTTCTTGCTGCTTGTTCTCGACACATCATCTGGTCATACTGCGTTTTTTTGTGTGGTGTCTAAGAACTTTGTCGAAGAATAATATAAAATCCAGTTCAGAAGTCTGCTGTGGTGTAGTGAGTTTTATTCAGTAAGCCGGCGGTGAGCAGACCTACGCAGAGCGTGTCTGGGTTGGTGGTTTTTTAGCAGAGGACGCTGTTATGTTGTGCTGCTATGCTGTTATGTGCGTATAAAGCAACGGGCCCTGACGGCGTCTCCGGACAGGTGCTGAAAGACTGTGCAGACCAGCTTGCGGGGATTTTTACCAAAATCTTCAACCTGTCCCTGACACAGTCCATAGTCCCACCCTGCCTGAAGACCTCCACTGTAGTCCCCCTACCCAAAAGATCCCCCACAACCAGCCTCAACGACTACCGGCCTGTCGCACTTACACCAGTGGTGATGAAGTGCTTCGAAAAACTGGTTAGGAGTCACATCACGACCTTCATAACCTCCAGCTTGGACCCATACCAATTTGCCTACAAGGCAAATAGGTCAACAGAGGACGCCGTGAACGCAGCACTACACACAGCGCTGACCCACCTGGAAAAACAGGGGAACTACACCCGCCTTCATTTTGTGGATTACAGTTCAGCCTTTAATACCATCCTTCCCCACGGTCTCGTGGGGAAACTGCTGAACCTCGGACTACCTCACTCCACATGCCTTTGGATTAAAGACTTCCTGTCAAACTGCCCACAGAAGGTCAGGATTGGCCCCCACACCTCCACAGCTCTCACACTCTGCACCGGGTCCCCTCAAGGCTGCGTGCTGAGTCCTCTGCTTTTCAACCTCTACACTTCAGACTGCACCCCCATCCACGCCAGCAACACCTTCATTAAGTATGCAGATGACACCACAGTGGTAGGTGGCATCACTGGAGGGGACGAATCCGCATACCGCAATGAGGTACAACAGCTGACTGTGTGGTGTAAAGAAAATAACTTGCTCCTGAATACATCCAAAACAAAGGAACTAATCATAGACTTTAGGCGAAACAAAACGGACATTCAGCCCATTCACATTGGTGAGACCTGTGTGGAAAGGGTCAGTGACATCCGCTTCCTCGGGGTCCACATAGGATAGGCTGCGTCAGCAGCACACAGCAGACATCCACGTAGGCAGGTGGAAGCAGCAACGGGATGACCGGGGATGGGGGGGGGGCGGGACCGCAGGCCAGAATGCAGCTCCCGAGGCTCCGGCCTGCAAACATGCACAAAAAAGAGAAAAGGGGGGGGCCAGCACAAGAGACTACAGGAGCGATGGACAAAACGATAGCTATGAGATATTTATAAAAATGGAAATGGAGAAGAGAGGAAGGGAAAGGGAGAGGAGAAGAAGGGTGAGACGCACCGCCCAGTGGATCATGTCGGTGCCCCCCTGCAGCATAGGCCTATAGCAGCATATCTACCACGAAGCTATATTTGAGACTAACTAGTATAGTCTTGTTCTATAGCTGCAACTATGACTACTGACTCTAACACACTAGAGTTTACACTACCTAGAGATTTACCAACACCAGCTAGAGGTTTACTAAACACTAACTATAGGCTTTACTAAACAGAAAGGACCTTCACGGCTCTTACTGCCTCAGGAGAGCCAACACCATCATGAAGGGCTCATCCAACCCAGGCCACTACCTGTTTGAGCCACTGCCGTCAGGAAGACGGTACAGGGCCATCAAATCCTGGACTAATAGACTAAAAAACTGTTTTTTCCCAACCGCTGTCAGAGCCATAAATGCCTCAAACATTCTTTAATCTGTATATTGTTTTTATATTGTTTTTATATATTTATTGTTGATATTGCACTGTTTTTTGTTGTACTGAAGACCTGCACCCTACCTTTCGTTGCACTTGTTACAATGACAATAAAGAGAATCTCAATCTCATGTGCTGACCCAGAGTGGTTGTAATCATGACTTTTTATCCAGTAAGTTCAAAGCACAAAAGGCGAGAATCAACAAGCCAAAGGTGAAAGACAAAAAGCAATTAAAGGGTATTTACAGTCAGATGTGATCTGTGGCCAAATGCCGTCCTCTGGCATTCCGCATGAATATCATTCAGTTGGAAACTACCCCATAGGGCAGGGGTAGGCAATTCCGGTCCTCGAGGGCCGGTGTCCTGCATGTCTTAGATGTTACCCTGCTTCAGCACACCGTGATAAAAGTACCTGTGTCATTAACAGAATTGTGCAGCCCTGGATGACAAGCTGATGACGATGATTAATTAGAATCAGGTGTGTTAAAGCAGGGAAACATCTAAAACATGCAGGACACCGGCCCTCGAGGACCGGAATTGCCTACCCCTGCCATAGGGTGTTCTTGTTATTCAAGTCTGTGGCCAAATGAGTTGGTATTAACATATCAGTCGGTGAGGAACTTCATCATATGGCATTCCCGTGGTTCAAGTCTGTGTTGAGGCCAGTTCAAAGGTCCCCCTGCAGGGGGTAGGAAGCTGGAGTTTCACGTCAGCCACGGTGTCACAATGCCTCAACAACTGTTGTGTGATTGGCCAGAAATATAAAGTGGGAGTTGTTAATGCAGAAAAACTGGAAAGGTATTTACTATGTAACGTGGCATTAGATATTAATGGTGTTTGACTTACTGATACATGACATTATGTCAAACACACACACACACACACACACACACACACACACACACACACACACACACACACACACACACACACACACACACACAACACAGCATCCACATGCCCTCCTCTTAATTAACGGTGACTTTAATCATGCCTCTCCTTCATCCACACTGCCAACCTTCAGCCAGTATGTCACCTGCAGCACCAGATGAAATAAAACACTGGACCTTTTTTATGCCAACCTTAAGGAGGCATATACTGGAAGATCTGATCATGACTTGATTCACCCTCTCCCCCTGTATCAGCCTCTGGTACACAGACAACCAGCAGTCACCCACACCAGACAGATCTGGTCCGAAGAGTCGCTGGAGACTCTTAAGGACTGTTTTGAGACTACGGTGTGGGATGTGTTCTGTGAGGACTACGGGGAGGACATCGACAGTCTCACCAGCTGTTTCACGGACTACATTAACTTCTGTGTAGACTCCACCATACCCACGAAGACAGTTAGAGTGTTTGCAAACAGCAAACCATGGATCACTCCTGAGATTAAAGACCTGCTCAGGGACAAAAGGAGGGTCTTTAAATAAGGAGACAGGGACCTGCTGAAGACAGTGCAGAGAGACCTGAAGAGGAGGATCAGAGAGGGAAAGAGCAGCTACAGGAGGAGGATGGAAGAACAATTGCAGCGGGACAACGTCAGCGGGGTGCCATCTTCACACCAGAAAGAGGCCTTTGCAAACTGCCTATTGACCCATCCCCTCGTCTCTATTAGTGCCCCACTACACACAGAGGCCCAATTCAATTATTATGATTATTATCACTATTAAAACCTTATTTATTGTATCTAAGATTGTATATTATGTTGTAAGACATATTTTTTTCAAGTTTTACATGTTGTCTTGCTTTTGTTGCAGATCAAATTGGTCAACATCAACATTCCTGATATCATTGATGGTAAACCGTCCATCATCCTTGGCCTCATATGGACAATCATCCTCCAGTATCATGTGAGCTGACCTTTAGAATGCTCCCAAGTATTTACTTTTCAGTCTTTAACTCATTATCACAACAAAAGAAATTGCCTTTTTTCAATAACTTTTGACAGAGCAATTTCTAAAGAGGTTACGTATCTCTGAACCAGTGTTGTGTTGGAACCTTCTTCTGGTTTCTGATTTTCATGTTCCCGACTTTAAGTTTGGCTGTTTTCTTTCCTCTCTCTTCCTCCCCACCTTGGTGTGAATTAACTGAGAATGTTTTCCCAGATCGAGGAGCTGGCCAGCTGCCTCTCCTTCGACTCCCGTCAGTCATCCATGGAATCTCTAGCCAGTCTGGACACGCGCTCCACCCTTTCAAGCCGCTCAACCAGCAGCAGCCCCGTCCCTCGCAGAGGCTCCCCACTTCACAGCCGCTTCAGGATTTCTGCCAAGAAGGCTCTGATGCTCTGGGTCCGGGAGCAGTGCCACAAGTAAGGGTTAGGGTTAGGGGTAGGGTTAGGGGTAGGGGTAGGGGCAGGGGTAGGGTTAGGGGCAGGGGTAGGGTTAGGGGTAGGGTTAGGGGTAGGGGCAGGGGTAGGGTTAGTGGTAGGGTTAGGGGTAGAGGCAGGGGTAGGGGTAGGGGCAGGGTTAGGGGTAGGAGTAGGGTTAGGGGTAGGGTTAGGGTTAGGGGTAGGGTTAGGAGTAGGGTTAGGTGTAGGGTTAGGGGCAGGGGCAGGGTTAGGGGTAGGGGCAGGGTTAGGGGTAGGGTTATGGTAAGGGGTAGGGGCAGGGTTAGGGGCAGGGGTAGGGTTAGGGGTAGGGTTAGGGTAAGGGGTAGGGGCAGGGTTAGGGGCAGGGGTAGGGGTAGGGTTAGGGGTAGGGGCAGGGTTAGGGGTAGGGGTAGGGTTAGGGGTAGGGGCAGGGGTAGGGGTAGGGTTAGGGGTAGGGGTAGGGGTAGGGTTAGGGTTAGGGGTAGGGTTAGGGGTAAGGGCAGGGGTAGGGGCAGGGGTAAGGGTAGGGTTAGGGGTAGGGGTAGGGTTTGGGACAGGGGTAGGGTTAGGGGTAGGGGCAGGGTTACGGGTAGGGGTAGGGTTAGGGGCAGGGGTAGGGGCAGGGTTAGGGGTAGGGTTAGGGGTAGGGGCAGGGTTAGGGGTAGGGGCAGGGTTAGGGTTAGGAGTAGGGTTAGGGGTGGGGTAGGGTTAGGGGTAGGGGCAGGGTTAGGGGTAGGGGCAGGGTTAGGGTTAGGGTTAGGAGTAGGGTTAGGGGTAGGGTTAGGGGTAGGGGCAGGGTTAGGGGTAGGGGCAGGGGTAGGGTTAGGAGTAGGGTTAGGGGTAGGGTTAGGGGTAGGGGCAGGGGCAGGGTTAGGAGTACGGGTAGGGTTAGGGGTAGGGGCAGGGTTAGGGGTAGGGGTAGGGGTAGGGTTAGGGGTAGGGGTAGGAGTGGGGCTGTTTAATGTGTCCTGTTGGCTTTATATGGTGCTGTATTCATGTGTCTTTGAGCTTAATAAATTACTGATAGGCAGCTGATTAAAATTAATGTTCATTGCCTGAAATCTTTTTCAATGTCTTGAGCTGTGATGCGATAAAAGTGAAAAGATGGCATTACAAGACAATTAAAGCTTTTTATTTAATTGTATTTATTAACTTTTTTTCACTTTCAGAGCTGGATGTTCAATCAATGTGAAAGACTTTAAGGCGAGCTGGAGGAGTGGAGTTGTGTTCCTCGCGATCCTGTACGCCTTACGGCCTGACCTGGTGGACCTATCAAGAGCCAGAACCAGAAGCAATAAGCAGAACCTGGAGGAGGCCTTCCACACCGCAGAGAGAGAACTGAAGATCCCCAGACTGCTGGATCCTGAAGGTGGGGATGCAGTTTAGAGGATGCACCTAACTACCACCCTCCCTTCCTCCCTCCCTCCAGCTTTATATTTTGACGTTGATATTAAATTGGACCTCTTTGTCAGGTGAAATATTGTGTATTCTTCCACAAGATTCCAGGAACCTGATTGGCTTCAGTAGTTATGATTTATTAGCAGCTTCCCCCAAGCATCTTTCTGTCCCAGCACATTTCTTTTATGGTTATTTTTTTTTTTTATTATTATTATTTTGTACACCCCGTATCATCTTTGGATGATTTTTGGTCATCTGACATTCAGTCAAAATGCAACTATTGAATTTCTTTTCAATGACATACTTTGTGACGTATAAATTGGGGATGTGTTGAGACTTTTGCGATGTGTTACCCTCAGTGAGCCCGAGGAAGAGTCAAATAAAGACGTCATGGTCTGCTGACTCGCTCACCGCTTGTTTGCTTCAGCTGTGTATAAAACCCTTATTTGTCTCTCCGGTTCTGCCTGGGAGTTTATTCGTAGACTTCTGGGAGACAGTACATTTTAAAGAGAGACATTACACCCCCGATCTCCAGATTTACAGTCAAACTGAGGATCAGGGTCGTGTTCTGTGAGCTCTGACAGTGATGGAAGACTGTGATCTTGGTGCAGATGTGGATGTTCGGGACCCGGATGAGAAGTCCATCATGACCTACGTAGCTCAGTTCCTGCAGTACTCCAGAGACCTGCCAGCCACGGATGAGGACATGCAGGTCTGTAAATGTCTCATGTGTTATAGAAACGTTAAGCAGCAAAGGGAATCATTTACACTACCAGAGCTGGTTTAGGATATTAAACCTCTTGTTCTGTCTTTGGGTCAAGGGAGGGTGAAGGGAGAAAAGAAGGAATGAAGGAAAGAAGGAAGTAAGGAAGAAAGGAGAAAAGATGGAAGGGAGGAAAGAAGGAAGGGAGTAAGGAAGGGAGAAAAGATGGAAGGGAGGAAAGAAGGGAGAAGATGGAAGGAAGGGAGAAAGGAGAAAAGAAGGAAAGAAAGAAGGAAGTAGGAAAGGGAGTAAGGAAGGCAGAAAAGATGGAAGGGAGGAAAGAAGGGAGAAAAGATGGAAGGAAGGAAACAAGGAAGGGAGTAGGAAAGGGAGTAAGGAAGGGAGGAAAGATGGAAGGAAGGTAGAGAGGAGAAAAGAAGGAAAGAAGGAAGGAAGTAGGAAAGGGAGTAAGCAAGGGAGAAAAGATGGAAGGGAGGAAAGAAGGGAGAAAAGATGGAAGGAAGGAAGAAAGGAGAAAAGAAGGAAGGAATTAGGAAAGGGAGTAAGGAAGGGAGAAAAACAGAAGGGAGGAAAGAAGGGAGAAAAGATGGAAGGAAGGGAGAAAGGAGAAAAGAAGGAAGGAAGTAGGAAAGGAAGGAAGTAAGGAAGGGAGAAAAGATGGAAGGGAGGGAGAAACGAAGGAAAGAAGGGAGAAAAGGAAAGAAGGGAGGGAGGAAGGAATGGAGAAAAGGAAAGAAAGAAGGAAGGAATGGAGAAAATAAGGAAAGAAGGAAGGAAAAGCAAAGAAGGTAATAAAGGAACGAATGACGAAATGGAGGTAGGAAGAAAAAGAAGTACAGGAGGGTAAAAAAGGAGGAAAAGAAGGAAGGAGAGAGCATGGCAGGAGGAAAGAAGGATAGAAGAATTGGGTCATTTTGACCCAAAGACAGCACAAGGGTTAAACCTCTTATTCTCTCTCAATTTAGAGTAACGATCCTTATCTTTCCTCTATATTTTTTCCACACGTGTGCATGCACACTTCTTACTTCTGTCTCTGAACCCTTTTTTCACTCTTTTTTCACTCTTTCTTCCTCCCGTCACTTTCCACCTGCCCCTAGACACGATACCTGACTCCTCCCAAAGGTCCCTCTCCCATCAACCTGCCTGTCCACTACACTCCTGCTGTCTCTGCCTCACCTCTTCGCCAGGTACACCAAACCTTCTTCATCCACATTATCTCTCACCTTTTGTCTTGTTTCCTCCCCTCGTAGAGACTAACAACTAAGATGCATGCGTTAAAAGGTAAAGCCGCTGCTTAAATAATCGGATTTAACGTTTGGCCCTTTTGAGGTTTGGATGAGAAATGTATTTTCAGGAGTGAGTAGACTAAAACTTTGGTATAATCAGTACTCGAGTTGTAAAAAAAAGATCAGGGGGGATGGTGGATTTTATCATATGGGGACAGATAATTTGTGCTGATTACAAATAATATATTACAAATAATAGCAGTGACCAAAACACCTGCAGAAATACTGCAGGAATGACATAGCAGCAGTTAAATGCAGCCTTCTGTAAGCTTTAAATATCCACTGGGCTTACATCAAATACATCAAAACACAACAATAAAAAACACTTTTCTGAACTTATCAATATGACTCTGTCCTTCACAGGATAAGTAAAATGGATCACTGCAAAAACTCAAAATCTTAACAAGAATATTTGTCTTATTTCTTAAAATGTCTCATTTTAGTAAAAAAAATCTCATTACACTTAAAACAAGACTCATCACTGGAAAAAACAACAATTTTCACCGGTTTTAAGTAGATTTTCACTTGAAATAAGTAGAAAAATCTGCCAGTGGAACAAGATTTTTTTGCTTGTAATGAGAAGATAAATCTTGTCCCACTGGCAGATTTTCCTACTTATTTCAAGTGAAAATTTACTTGAAACGGGTAAAAATTGTCAAATAAGTTATTTTTCTGGTGATGACTCTAAATGTTGAAATAGCAGTAAAACCACATTCATTGATGAAATGACATAAGGGATGGAAAGGGGGGATGGCAGTTTTACAGGGGGGATGATTTTGACCGTTTTTATTTCGGGGGGGGATGATTTGGACCGTTTTTATTTCAGGGGGGGAGGCCATCCCCCCTCATCCCCCCTCAACTGCAGTACTGGTTATAATTAATGTAATTTAAAATACAAAAATAATAAGGTTTGATTGAAGTGTAAAAAGACTGAAGGAAATTTTGAATGTGAAAAACTCCATATTCATATGATTTCATAACATGACTGAATTTATATTTCTGTTGTTGCTATGCATTTGTGCCTTCTGTTTTTTAGTTAGTTTGTTTGCGGTTGTCAGCATTATCATCACATCATTGTTTCATTTGCTGCATCACATTGCATTCATAAGCAACTTTAGACTTCACGTTGGTGTAAAGATGACGGGACAGTTGTTTATTACACCAAGTTCTAGTCGTCTTTATTCTGATCGTGCTGGTTAAAAGCTTGCTTGATCAAACATGCAGCATTGATGCATTTCTCTGGCTCTGATAAGAATAAAGCTCTCAATGTTTTTATTAGGTACATTAATTCCACAAATAAGAATTTTGTGTAGATCATACAGCTACAGTAGATCATGACATGACGTTAACGTGTATAGATGACAAGCAATATCCCCAAGACAGTCTTGACGTCCGTAAGACCTGTTGGATGTTGGTGGGCGGGTCTCTAGTGTTCTTTATAGTTGCGTTCTCGTGCATTGGATGTTTGATTGTCACTTGCACAGTTAAATGTGAAGCATCCCATATTTTTATTTTTAATATCATGTAAAGCCTGATTTAAGGTTCTGCATTAAACCAACGCCGTTGACGTTATGCCGTTGTGAACCCTTCGGACTTCTCCGTCACTCCATTTCTCCGCGGTGCAGTACCCCCCCAGAGCGCTAGTTGATACTTTGTTTAGCTGCCGGTTTTTCCGGTCACAGTGAATCAAAGAGATAAGGACAACTATTGTGCAAAAAACCAAACAAACGGCGTAGGCTACGGAGAGACTCATTCGTAGCCGCGTATCCTACGGTCAGGGCCGCAAGGGGTGTGCGAACCGTGCGACCGCACGGGGCCTCGCGCCCCAAGGGCCTCGTGCTATGGGCCTTTTTTTTCCCGTTTTTTTTCCTTATTTCCCTTATAAATATCAACAGTCACGTTCCATTACAGACCTAAATGTGTACTAGTCTGTGCATATCAATAAATATATGTGCAATGATGCGCGTGTCTGTTGTTCAACACAACTGATCAGACCAAGCGCAGACACAAGCTGCTCTGATCCAGACAGATGGAGTTGGAACAAACTGTCACACAATGTCGAGAGAACGAGACAGATTCAGGAAATTTCCATCAGGGAATGAAAAAAGAAAAAAACGAAGGAAAATGGAAGAGTTGAATGCCTCTCTGAAAGGCTCGTTTGATAAATTAGTTACAAAAATCACCGATCCGACCGGGTCTCAAGCAGCCGCGGGGCCCCGCGTCAAGGCAAGCTGAGATGATGATGAGGCAGGGGAAGGTATCCAGTATTTTGCTAACTGGAGAGTTAAAATTGCGCATATAGACACCCGATCCGACCCGAAAAACCAAACAATTTTGCATGCGCTCGCTACCCCCACGCGTGAGAGCCCCCCCCCGGCCATTTCACACAGGGCCTCGCAAACCCCAGACGGCTCTGCCCTACGGCGTAGGCTCTGCGTTGATTTAACGCAGAACCATAATTCAGCCTAAATAAAAGTCAACACTTCTGATCACCTTGTTTCCTGTCTAAATGGTAATAATTTTTCTTGCAATAACTCTTTTCTGCATTCAGGCAACGTCTGATCGCAAGGCGCAGGAGGTCACATGCTGGCTTGTTCAGGCCTGTGATGAGCTGCTGGAGGGCTGGAACTCCACGGAGGGAGAGAGCTACTCAGAGAGATACCACGTACGTTTCTAGCTAGAGCTCGGGTCAGGAGTCGGGCCTGGAGTCGGGCATTGCAAATAAAAGGAGAGAAAAGTTAACTGCACTTATTTAATCATCTTTTTTTAACTGTACAAGATGGGCAATAAAAAGCCTTTTGTCTTTGTGCAGGTGTTTCAAACCTTCCTGGTGTCCTTCAGTGAGCAGCGGCGGCCCATCATGCCGTTGCTGACGGCGATGAGAAGAACTCCCAAGCTGAGCGGCGAGCAGCAGGCGCTCAGAGAGGCGTGGGACGCCCTCAACCAAAAGGTTCCGCTTGTTTCCACCTGTGTCCCGTCAGACCGCGTGTCTCTTCCTACCCCTGTGTCTCCTTCTTCCTACGTCAGTCCGTCTGGCCCCATTTTTTTTCTGCCTTTCTTTCCCGGTCTCTGTGGTTGTAGAGAACGTTCTCGGGTTTATGGATCACCCTGTAGGAGTGTCATTTAGATTTCTGTGAAGGAACGGAAATTTTACTCTCCACTTTCCCAGTAGCCTCTGCCTGGGTTCTGAACTGGTCTTCTAATCAGCAGCACCAATAATTTCATACATTTGAAAAAAATGCAGCTTGGTGTTACTTTTTTTTTTTAAGATTTTATGCCTTCCAAAATCACATCTTTTTATTGTTGATTGTACTTAAAAAGTATAAATTATATCTTACAGTCTTTATGGTCTATACCAAGGGTCGGCAACCCGCGGCTCTAGAGCCGCATGCGGCTCTTTAGCGCCACCCTAGTGGCTCCTGGAGCTTTTTCAAAAATGTTTGACCTTTTTTTTCCTTTTTTTCTTCTTTTTTTTTCCTTTTTTCTCTTTTTTTTCTCTTTTTCCTTTTTTTCTCTTTTTCTTCTTTTTTTTTCTTTTCTTTTTTTCTTCTTTTTTTCCTTTTTTTTCTTTTTTCTTTCTCTTTTTTTCTTCCCTTTTCCTTTCCTTTTTAATCTCGACATTTCGACTTTTTCCTCGACATTTTACTTTTACTCGACATTTCGACTTTTTTTTCTCAAAATTTTGACTTTTTTCTCGACATTTCGACTTTTTACTCGAAGTGCATAATGAAAAAAAATCTTCCCCCAGTTCTAACTAATATAGAAACATGCAGCACTTTTCATTTTTTGCGGCTCCAGACATATTTGTTCTTTGTGTTTTTGGTATAATATGGAGAATTCAACATTTTGGGTTGCCGACCCCTGGTCTATAGCTTTTTATTTTTTTAATAAACTAAATTAGCTCAAAATGAAATGAAACGTCTCTCCCTCTCTTTTGTCTTAGATACGGAAATACAGAATTGAGTTAGATTTTAGTGTTCCGCCCCCCTTGGACAAGGTGGCGCGCTGGCTGTTGAAGGCGGAGGACGTTCTGGGGGAGGGAGGAGACGACCTGCAGGACCACGGCTGTGCTGCTGAGGACGCCAGGGAGAAACAAGAGCTGCTCAAGGTGAGCTGTCGCCCAATCCAGCTCCTGACATCTACGACACGCTTTAGGAGAACCAAACACAGCTTTGATGCTCCTCACCCGTGGAACAGTCCCCCAGAATGCATCAGGGCTGTTGAAACTCTCAGCTGCTTTAAGCCAAGGTTGAAAACCTTTTTATTTAATGCACTGCAAACTTTATTTCTTGCATCTCATTTGTTTTATTATTTTTATTTTATGCCTGTCAGTCTTTAATGCTGCTTTTAAACTCTTTTACATTTTTTGATGTATTTTTGAAAGGTTTTTATGTTAAGCACTTGGAAATGTCTTGTAGCTGAAATGTGTTTTACAAATAAACTTGACTTTCCTTCACCTTGCCGTGCCTTGATTTCCCTTGCCTTTCTTTGCCTTCTTGCTTTGCCTTCCTTCGATTTGTCTTGCTTTGCCTTGCCTGGCCTTGCCTTGCCTTGCCTTGCTCTGCTTTGATTTCCCTTGCCTTGATTTGCCTTGCTTTGCCTTACTTTGCCTTCCAGCTTTGCCTTCCTTCAATTTGGCTTGCTTTGCTTTACCTTGCCTAGCCTAGCCTTGCTTTGCTTTGCTTTACCTTGCCTTGCCTAGCCTTGCTTTTCTTTGCTTTACCTTGCTCTGCTTTACTTTCCCTTGCCTTGCCTTGCTCTGCTTTGATTTCCCTTGCCTTGCCTTGCTTTGCTCTGCTTTGATTTCCCTTGCCTTGATTTGCCTTGCTTTGCCTTACTTTGCCTTCCTGCTTTGCCTTCCTTCGATTTGCCTTGCTTTGCTTTACCTTGCCTAGCCTTGCCTTTGGGCAATAACATACTTAGAAGGTTCCTCATGCTATTATGTTCTCTACATGTTTTCTACTATTAAATATACGACTCATTATATATTTATGAGACAGAAAAGCAGATTCATTCTCCTTGTGGATGTTAAAATCCAGACTTTTATGAGCACAGAAATGTAAACCTGTATGAACTCTTCTCTAAATGTAACAGGTTTGCTTGGAGGAGATGCCGCAGCAGCTGAAGAGCTTTCAGTCCTTCCAAAACATGGATGAACACGGAAACATGATGGTTCCCACTGACAAGATGGACGAGCTAAAGAGGAGGTGCGTTTACTTGTGTTTACATGTTTGAGGTTGCACGTCCTGTGGTGCAAACCATAAATGGCATACGTAGTTTAAGCTAAGTGTTATGGAGATACCCATGGTGTCATGACTCAGTGAAACCTCTTAAATATCTACAAGTCTTACCCTACCTGCAGGCGGCACGTGAGCATGTTGTCCAATAGGTGGTTCTGCTTTTGAGCTCCATATTCTGAAGTTCTTTAACACTCCGAACCACTTCCTCAGGTTCACCAGTGTTAGAGTGACCGCTAAATACCACAACATCAAGTTGGAGTACCGAGAGCACCTTCACACCGTTCTGGATCTGTTGGGGCAGATCAGGACCAAGCTTCGCATCTGGAAAAGGCCGTATATTTCTCCAGAGGCCGTCAGGCTGTTGCTGCAAGAATGGCATGTAAGTCCCCTTCAAAGTACTTTTCATTAAAGGGAAAGTTTGTTTTTTTACAACCTGGACCTTATTTCTGGCATTTTTTATGGTCGTATACTCACCCAGGCAAGTTTGGTGTCATTTGGAGTCCTTCGGAAGATATTAGGGGGTTTTTTGCGAGCCGCTTCTCCATATAATGGTAGCAGACGGGGCACAGGGGGACACAGACGATGCAGCGTCTAAATAACACATGATTGCCATGAAACTCGTTCATTTATTTTATGAATCACTAGATCTGCTTCCAGGACCTGTTGTCTACATCCGGGGCTGTGTGTGTAACAAATAAATCAGTTTGTAAACAAGACCTCTGAACTCATGACGTCAACTCTGTCCTCCGTTCAGTGAGCTCTTCAGCCGTATACTCGTGTTTCAAATAACTAACAGTAAACTAACAGTAGCGAACTCCAGCTGTACACAGAGCTGTGTCTGGGATGCGCGCACAGAGATGACGGCATGAGTTCAGAGGTCTTGTTTACAAACTGATTTATTTGTTACACACACAGCCCCGGATGTAGACAACAGGTCCTGGAAGCAGATCTAGTGATTCATAAAATAAATGAACGAGTTTCGCGGCAATCATGTGTTATTTAGACGCTGCATCGTCTGTGTCCCGCTGTGCCCCATCCGCTACCGTTATATGGAGAAGAGGCTCGCACAAAACTCCTAATATCTTCCGAAGGACTCCAAATGACACCAAACTTGCCTGGGTGAGTATACGACCATAAAAAATGCCAGAAATAAGGTCCAGGTTGTAAAAAACCGAACTCTCCCTTTAAACTTAAGCCCCAGATATACTTGCAGTTCAGACCGCATACTCGTACGCATCATGGCCGCCACGCGTATCCTGCGTTCATTTGACGCGTCGACGTGCACGTTGTCAAAAAGACACTGAACGCATAGCGACCTGCAGTTCTCGCTCTGGCCACGAGTGGCGCTGGCCCCGGTCTGATACCAGCTGGTCCCGGTCTGATACCGGCTGGTCCCGGTCTGATACCGGCTGGTCCCGGTCTGATACCGGCTGGTCCCGGTCTGATACCAGCTGGTATCAGACCAGCTGGTCTGATACCAGCTGGTCCCGGTCTGATACCGGCTGGTCCCGGTCTGATACCGGCTGGTCCCGGTCTGATACCGGCTGGTCCCGGTCTGATACCGGCTGGTCCCGGTCTGATACCGGCTGGTCCCGGTCTGATACCGGCTGGTCCCGGTCTGATACCAGCTGGTCCCGGTCTGATACCAGCTGGTATGATACCAGCTGGTCTGATACCAGCTGGTCTGATACCAGCTGGTCCAGGTCAGATACCAGCTGGTCCCGGTCTGATACCAGCTGGTATCATACCAGCTGGTATGATACCAGCTGGTCTGATACCAGCTGGTCTGATACCAGCTGGTCCAGGTCAGATACCAGCTGGTCCCGGTCTGATACCAGCTGGTCTGATACCTGCTGGTCTGATACCTGCTGGTCTGATACCAGCTGGTCCCGGTCTGGTACCAGCTGGTTCCGGTCTGATACCAGCTGGTCTGATACCTGCTGGTCTGATACCTGCTGGTCTGATACCAGCTGGTCCCGGTCTGGTACCAGCTGGTTCCGGTCTGATACCAGCTGGTCCCGGTCTGATACCAGCTGGTCCCGGTCTGGTACCAGCTGGTCTGATACCAGCTGGTCCCGGTCTGATACCAGCTGGTCCCGGTCTGGTACCAGCTGGTCCCGGTCTGATACCTGCTGGTCTGATACCAGCTGGTCTGATACCTGCTGGTCCCGGTCTGACACCAGCCGGTCTGACACCAGCTGGTCTGATACCTGCTGGTCCCGGTCTGACACCAGCTGGTCTGATACCTGCTGGTCCCGGTCTGATAGGGCGTGTGTGTATACAGCGATTCAAGCACTAGTAGCTGTAATGTTTACAGTGGAACTTGTCCGGACATGTTTAGTGTTTAAATGATAATTCAGGCTGGAGCAGCTCCGCTGAGAGGAACATTATTTTTTCCAAATGTACAAATCACTGCGTTCTTGTTGATAGTCCCGTCTTCTTTCTTTTTATACATGAACTTGCCGTTCAAAGGCCCAGCAAAGATTTGCTGAGTCTCCCCTGAGTGGTCCAGGTCTGTCACTGCTTTGTTAGTTTGACTAGCAGCAGGAGGGAAATGACCTGTTACTGCCAAGTGAACTACGGCTCCCTCAATGGGACACATTTAAAACTCTCACGCAATATTCCAAATGTTTCAGTAACCGGAATATTAGCAATAACCCGAATTTTGACTGCATGTAAACGTAGTCGTTGTTTCTGTTGTTTGACAGCCAGGACTGTTTGTAGATCATTAAAAGCTGATTTTCGTAAACACAGGAACTGGTCAACACGCAGGAGTTGCCCTCTTTGCTGGAAGTCGGACTTCGTAAACTGAAGCAAAGTTCTGAGAAATATTCAAGCAAATCTGCACTGGGTAGGTTTTCTGTCTTTATTTCCACCTGGGTGATGGAAGGTAGTGAGGAGGACTGGGCTGACGTTGCTCTCTTCTCCTCAGCTGCCGATTACAAGCAGGTCAGTCAGCAGGTGAAGCAGCTGGAGGAGGATGCCACTGGGGTTTTGGATGAAGTGACGACGGCCAAGGGCATCATGGGCCGGGTCCTGTCTGCGTGGGACTCGTTCAGCGACTGCTTCAGCTCCCTTCAAGCCTGGCTGGAGCAGGGCTCCGACCGCAGAACAGAGGTACGCTTAAACACGGGAAAACCTGGCTGGAGCAGGGCTCTGACCGCAGAACAGAGGTACGATTAAACACGGGAAAACCTGGCTGGAGCAGGGCTCTGACCACAGAACAGAGGTACGATTAAACACGGGAAAACCTGGCTGGAGCAGGGCTCCGACCGCAGAACAGAGGTACGATTAAACACGGGAAAACCTGGCTGGAGCAGGGCTCCGACCGCAGAACAGAGGTACGATTAAACACGGGAAAACCTGGCTGGAGCAGGGCTCCGACCGCAGAACAGAGGTACGATTAAACACGGGAAAACCTGGCTGGAGCAGGGCTCTGACCGCAGAACAGAGGTACGCTTAAACACGGGAAAACCTGGCTGGAGCAGGGCTCTGACCGCAGAACAGAGGTACGATTAAACACGGGAAAACCTGGCTGGAGCAGGGCTCTGACCACAGAACAGAGGTACGATTAAACACGGGAAAACCTGGCTGGAGCAGGGCTCTGACCGCAGAACAGAGGTACGCTTAAACATAGGAACGCATACGTTTATTTCTTAGCTGGTGTCAGGAACAGCACATGCTATAAACCGGGGCTCTGCAACCGGGGCCCTCTAGAGCCGCATGCGGCTCTTTAGCGCCGCCCTAGTGGCTCCGTGGAGCTTTTTCAAAAATGTTTGAAAATGGAAATCGATGGGGGAGGGAAATATATTTTTTGTTTTAATATGGTTTCTGTAGGAAAACATGACACAAACATTCTTAACGTTTTCCAATGCTGTAAAAATGTGTAAAATAAGTATTACATTTCAACATTTCTGTTAACGAAGATTTGTATGGAAGAGTATCAGGACCATGCAGGAGAAAAAATATTTGAGAGGGGAAGATTTTTTTTTATTGTGCACTTCGAGAAAAAAGTCGAAATGTCGAGAAAAAAGTCGAAATGTCGAGATTGATGTTGAAATACAATTTCAAGAATACAGTCGAAACTTTGCCTTCTTTCTCAACCTTTCAACTTTTTTCTCAACATTTCAACTTTTTCTCTACATTTTGACTTTTTTCTTGACATTTCGACTTTTCTCACGAAATTTTGACTTTTTTGTCGACATTTCGACTTTTTTCTCGAAGTGCATAATGAAAAAAAAATCTTCCTCCTCTAAAATATTATTTTAATTTTTTTCCTGCCTGGTACTAATACTCCATAGTCCTAATATTCCATAGATTCGCGTAACAAAAAGAGTCATGTGGAAAGACATTAGCATGCTACATTTGCAGCCGAGGACCCAGTTATAACTAATATAAAAACATGCAGAATGTGCTTTTCGTTTTTTTTGCGGCCCCAGACATATTTGTTCTTTGTGTTTTTGGTCTAATATGGCTCTTTGAACATTTTGGGTTGCCGACCCCTGGTATAAACTCTTTTATTTCATGTTGCATTACATTTTGATCATTAACATCTAACTGCAGTTACATGTAAACTTTATAACATGCATTGTGTTGAAGAATATTATCAAAACCAGTTCAGAAGTCCGCTGTGGTGTAGTGAGTTTTATTCAGTAAGCCGGCGGTGAGCAGACCTACGCAGAGCATGTCTGGGTTGGTGTGCTGACCCAGAATGGTTGAAATCATGACTCTTTATACAGTAAGTTCAAAGCACAAAAGGCAAGAATCAACAAGCCAAAGGTGAAAGACAAAAAGCAATTAAAGGGTATTTACAGTCAGACTACAGTGATCTGTGGCCAAATGCCGTCCTCTGGCATTCGGCATGAATATCATTCAGTTGGAAACTACCCCATAGGGTGTTCTCGTTATTCAAGTCTGTGGCCAAATGAGTTGGTATTAACATATCAGTCCGTCAGGAACTTCATCATATGGCATTCCCGTAGTTCAAGTCTGTTCAAAGGTGTCGGCCCTGCAGGGGGTAGGAAGCTGGAGTTTCACGTCAGCCACGGTATCACAATGTCTCATCATATGAAATTGCTGTTTGTCCAATTCTGCATCATCATGATCAGCTGGGTATTCCGTGTAACTGCTGATTCTTGTTTTTTGGTTAAGGTGACATCAGAGTCCATGGCTGAGTGGGGTGCAAGGCACGTCCACCTGAACGAGATGGGTAACTTCCTGGTGGAGTCCACGGATCCTCAGACCAGCAGGATCTTAGTCGAAGAGCTCCAAAAACTGAACAAACACTGGGCAGAGTTTGTCAAGAGAAACACTTTTGTAAGTTAACACGCATGGACAACTTTGTCGGGCTGCTTTATCCGTGACATTTTTTCTGCACTCATCTTCTGCGCCAAATTGTCTTTGCTGTAGACTTATTTAGATTTCAGAAACCCAGGGAGAATAAAATCATAGAAAGGATACAAGTGTCATTAAAAGGCTGGTTGTCATTAACAACAAACCCCACTGGAAGTCGGTCTCACTGTCAACTTTTTCTTATTCTCTGTAAATAAAGAAAATGACTTGGGCTTTTTTTTTATCTTTTCCAGGAGGACGCATCAGATTCCAGAGCAGATCTCCATGTCAACATCCAGGACCTCCACGCTTTGATCAGAGAGGCCACATTGATTCTCCAGGAGCCCCTGGAGGCGATGGCGGCTCCTTTACGCACCTACAGGAAAAGATTGCAGGTTGGCCCAATAGAGCTGTCAGTCGTTCATATTCTGCATCGTGCGTATTATTTTTAATGAGGAGAAATGTCCCTCTTGAGTTGAATATTATCCTTCTGCCCTTTAGTTCATACTGCGGAGGCTAAAGGAAGTGGATCTGGAGGCTCTCCAACCTTCCCCTGAGTGGCCGTCTGATCAGTTACACAAACTTAGGCTTGGGATACCCGAAGTATGAACGATTTTGCTTTATCGCAGCTTTGAACAGCAGTGTTCAGGAGCACATTAGCTGCAGTCTAATGCTAATATTTTCCTTACTGAATACCCTTGAGCAGCTTCCAGAATTTGTCATGTAAGCTGATCTGTTTCATTCCCATCTTCATTTCCGTGTTCACCAGGTGATGCAGACCTTGTTGGAGGCGGAGCAGGTGTGTGCAGAGCTGCAGCACAGCGTGTCGGGGCTGGACAGCAGAATAGCTGAACTCCTGCACTGGGAGACCGAGGCCAGAGACCTGTTTCAGCTCCTGAGGGCCACGGATCGACGACACAAGGGCCAGGACCCCAGAGCCAAGGTGAGCTGTTCCCAGACAAGGAAAGGTTGTCCTGCTGTTTGGATTTGATTAACCCTTGTGCTGTCTTTGGGTCAAAATGACCCAAAGACAGCACAAGGGTTAATCTATCCTTCTTTCCTCCTGCCATGCCCTCTCCTTCCTTCTTCCTTTCCTCTTTTCCTCCTTTTTTACCCTCCTTTACTCCTTTTTCTTCCTACCTCCCTTTGGTCATTTGTTCCTTTATTACCTTCTTTGCTTTTCCTTCCTTCTTTCCTTATTTTCTCCATTCCTTCCCTCTTCCCTCCCTTCTTTCTTTCCTTTGATCCATTCCTTCCTCCCTCCCTTCTTTCCTTTTCTCCCTTCTTTCCTTCCTTCCTTCCTCCCTTCCATCTTTTCTCCCTTCCTTACTCCCTTCCCTACTTCCTTCCTTCTTTCCTTCTTTTCTCCTTTCTCCCTTCCTTTCCATCTTTTCGCCTTTCTCCCTTCCTTCCATCTTTTCTCCCTTCTTTCCTCCCTTCCATCTTTTCTTCCTTCCTTACTCCCTTTCCTACTTCCTTCCTTCTTTCCTTATTTTCTCCATTCCTTCCCTCTTCCCTCCCTTCTTTCTTTCCTTTGATCCATTCCTTCCTCCCTCCCTTCTTTCCTTTTCTCCCTTCTTTCCTTCCTTCCTTCCTCCCTTCCATCTTTTCTCCCTTCCTTACTCCCTTCCCTACTTCCTTCCTTCTTTCCTTCTTTTCTCCTTTCTCCCTTCCTTTCCATCTTTTCGCCTTTCTCCCTTCCTTCCATCTTTTCTCCCTTCTTTCCTCCCTTCCATCTTTTCTTCCTTCCTTACTCCCTTTCCTACTTCCTTCCTTCTTTCCTTCTTTTCTCCTTTATCCCTTCTTTCCATCTTTTCTCCTTTCTTTCCTTCCTTCCATCTTTTCTCCCTTCTTTACTCCCTTTCCTACTTCCTTCCTTCTTTCCTTCTTTTCTCCTTTATCCCTTCTTTCCATCTTTTCTCCTTTCTTTCCTCCCTTCCATCTTTTCTCCCTTCTTTCCTCCCTTCCATCTTTTCTCCCTTCCTTACTCCCTTTCCTACTTCCTTCCTTCTTTCCTTCTTTTCTCCTTTCTCCCATCCTTCCATCTTTCCCCCTTCTTTCCTCCCTTCCTTCTTTTCTCCTTTCTTCCTTACTTCCTTCTTTCCTTCCTTCCATCTTTTCTCCCCTCCTTCATTCCTTCTCTTCTCCCTTCCCCCTCCCATGACCCAAAGACAGCACAAGGGTTAAATATTAAGGAGTATTCATGGTTATCTGTTATTTTCAGGTGATCATTTCCCGTGGTCTCCAACTGGAGGGGCAGGTGGTTACAGAGGAACAAGACCTGCAGGTGATAGTAATGACCAATCAGAAGAACTCCCCCATCCAGCATCTCCATGCCCGTGCCATCCAGGAACGCGTGCGGGTTGCTGTTGCTCAGTCACAGGTTAGGGGTTTTTTTCTTAACAAATTGTGTTCAATGCCCATGTATTTTACTTGTTTACATGTGGGGTTCTTCAAGGGTCCGTTCTCGGACCGCTTCTATTTAACATCTATATGCTACCGCTAGCTCAGATTATGGAACATCATAACATTTCCTACCATACTTATGCCGATGACACACAGCTCTATATTTCAGTGTCACCACATGATTACAGTCCCCTACTCTCATTGAGTAACTGTATTCACCAAATCAATGAGTGGATGTGCCAGAATTTTCTCCAGCTAAATGCAGAAAAGACAGAGGTGATCATTTTTGGCCCTAAAAATGAAAGGGAAAAGATCAGCGCTCACCTTGGCTCCATGTCATTGACAGCTACAAATCAAGCCAGAAATCTTGGTGTAATTATTGACTCAGACCTGAACTTCAACAGCCATCTAAAGTTTATCACTAAATCTGCACCACCTAAAAAACATTGCTAGAATTAAGGGGATTCTGTCTAAACAAGACATGGAAAAACTTATTCATGCATTCATTTTCAGTAGGTTGAATTATTGCAATGGCATCTTTACAGGCCTTAACAAGAAATCTATCAGGCAGCTGCAGCTGATCCAGAACGCTGATCCAGAGTCCTTACAAACACCAGGAAACTGGACCATATTACACCAGGAAACTAGACCACATTACACCGGTCATGAAATCACTACACTGGCTTCCAGTGAGTCAAAGGATTTAAAATCTTCCTGCTGGTCTACAAAGACCTGAATTGTCTTGGACCAAAATACATGGTTGATCTGTTAGTTCCTATGAAGCTCCCAGACCCCTGAGCTTCATCTGGATCTGTTAGTTCCTATGAAGCTCCCAGACCCCTGAGCTTCATCTGGATCTGTTAGTTCCTATGAAGCTCCCAGACCCCTGAGCTTCATCTGGATCTGTTAGTTCCTATGAAGCTCCCAGACCCCTGAGCTTCATCTGGATCTGGTTTGTTGTGGTTCCAGAACCAGAACCAAGCAAGGTTCAGCAGCGTTCAGTTATTCTGCTCCTCACCGGTGGAACAAACTTCCTGTAGACCTGAGGTCTGCTCCAACTGTAGATCCTTCAAATCAGGATGAAATAATTACTGTTTACTGAAGCGTACTCTTAAATAAATACTTACCTTCTGTACTCTACTGCCCTTACTTTTAACAACTTGTGCTTTTTATTATTTTACCTCTTTTCTTATAATTTTATTTCCTTTTATTTGTACTTATTTCTATTTCCCTTTTAATTGACTTGTTTCTGTTTAATTGTGTCTTGCTGCTTTAAATGTTGATGTAAAGCACTTTGAATTACCTTGTGTTGAATTGTGCTGTACAAATAAACTTGCCTTGCCTTGAAAAACTTGAGACTCGATGGCACAAAAAAAAAATGTAAGTATTGCAAAACATGTTTTTTCTCTCCAATGTGTGATTTGGTTTCCAGGAAGCTATTGGTATGCTAAGCAGCTTGGGTTCCAGAAGGGAGAGAAGCAGAAGCCCTCCAGGTCCAGGTCCACCATCAAAGGTCCTAATCCAGGCTAAAGCCAAGCCTCAACATCTGAGAGCATCAGACACTGGAGCGTCAGCTCAGCCGCCGCAGACACATTTACAACAATTTGATGAAACCTTTGTGCCAAAGATAGTAGTGCAGGAGTACAGAGAGGAAAAGATGGCTACCCCTCCATTGCCAAATCTCTATGCAGAAGCTGTGATGCAGACCAGTACCGAGTCAACACCACAGGAAAGATCACAGGCGTGGCCATTTACCGTGTCTCAAAAACAAGAGGAGACTCAAGTGCAAGATCTTGTATCACAAGAACAGCAAGAGGGACTTAACAGACAGATCGAGAGGGGAGCAGAAAAGCAAGAGCAGCAAAAGTTCAAGCATCAGCAACTACAGGAAGAGCGAGAGTTGATGCCGACACAAGTGCAACCAGTCCAGCTCAAGAAAGAACAAGAACAGCAACGGGCAGAGAAGCATGAGAGAGAAGTGTGGGAATCTAGAGTACAGCAGCAAGCAGTTACCAATGTACAAGTAAAAACAGAAGTTAAACAGATAACAGAGCACCACGAGCAGACCTCACATCAACAGCCACCTGCAAAGAAAATGGCTCTCAGTTCACAGGATCTCCAAAGCAGAAAGATCCAGGCCATGAAGAACCGGCCCTGGCTTCAGAAAACGGCTTTAGGGGAACAGAAAACCACACCTGCAAAACCAAGTTCTTCTCAGGATACAGTTAAGACTAAAAAGATCCAACCACAGTCAAACAAACAAACTACAAAAAGTACTCAGGTTTCTGCGCAGCTTGCATCAAGTACCAGAGCTAACCCTGAGGTACAAGGCAAAGTGACTAAGCCGATGCAACATAAGCAAAAAGAACAGCAAAAACCAACGCACTATTCTCAAAATCTAGACCAGCAGAAGCAAAAAACCCAACCCCAACAACAAAAGCAGCAGCAAAAAGAAGTGAAAAAACAAAAACCACACTTGGATGTTAAACAAGCACAGCCAGATTCAGACACCAAGACTAAATCCCAGACTGTGCCTCAAACTCAGCTTAACACACAAACAAAGGTTTCAAATCTGTCGCAACCTAAAACTGTGTCTAAGCTTCAGTCAGCAGTCCAACCACGAACACAGCCCACAAGTGAGTCAAGCTTGTCTACAGATAACCAACAGCCACCAACACCTCAGTCACATACATTAATTCCTGCACAGCCCCATGGCCCGGTGAAAGCACAATCACTGACTCAGACTCAAAGCCAGGCCCAGCATCAGACCCAGTCCCAATCATGTGCTCCAGCTGGACCTCAGCCGCCTCTGCAACAGCAACCTTTTGCCCATGGGCCAGCTGTTCAGACATGGGCTCCCATCAGAGCCTCCTCTCCTATGCAGACGACCCCTTCTTCGCATATCCAGCCTCCTTTGCCTTCCCAGTTTCAACTTCGTGGTCATGCACAGTCTTGGGCCCCCGTCAGGCCGCCTTCTCCTAAGCCACCATCACATGCTCAGCCTGAGGCTTCTGGTCAGACCATACACTTTAGTCAAACCCAGACTCCACCAATAGTTGAATCTCAAATGTATCCTCAGTCCAGGGTCCAACATCCAGCACAGTCTCAGCAAGTTCAAACTCGTACTATGAGTTATGGTCAAACTCATGCTCCGACCACGGCTCCGGTTCAAACCCAAGTTCAACGGCCATCTCATCCTCATTTTATCAAAGATCCTGTGACTCAGTCTTCTACTCATGCGGAAACACCAGTTCCTCAGCAAGGGCTTCCTTCTCGTGGCCACATGCAGGCTTGGACTCCAGTTCCGGTGCCACCACCAATGTCTGTTCAGCATCCCCAGGCTGCAGCTCAACCTCAGCTTCATGCACAATACTACTCTCAGTCTCAGATTTCATCCCAGCAGTGGTTCGAGAAACAAGAGCCAAAACATCCACCCTTTCCCCAGCAGGGGCTTCCTATCCCCCCACCATACCCCCAGCCAATGCATACAACTCCACACGCTCAGAGCTATGCAACCGCTCAAGCCTTACCACAGTGGGCTCAGCAGGGGCCTCAGATCGGCATCCATGAGTACTCTCCTACGGGGCCACCATATGCTCAGCCTCATATGCGTCCACAAACACCCACCCAACCCTGGGCTCAAACACAACTCCAGCAAAGCCAAGTTCAGTCTCATACCTCTGTTCAAACCTCGCCACAGCTACAGGGCCAGCCTTATCACCTTCCTCCATCGCAGCAATATTTATTCGTTCAGCATCAACCCCAAACCCAGCATCATCCTCAGCCTCAAATGCAGACAAGGATACCTCTCCAATCACAGTTACCACACCAGGTTCCTCCTCAGCCTTCTCCACAGGCCGAACTTCAAACTCTGCAGGCCCAAACACATATCTGGACACAGCCATTGACACAAGCCATGCCCCATGCTGACACTCTCCATCCTCAGTTTAACTTTCCACTCCAGCAGCCCACTCTAGAGTCCCAACAGGCCAATGTCCCATTGCAACCAATGATTCAGTCACAAACGCAGCTTCATGGTGAATCACCTCTACATTTAAAACCTCTGACCCAGTTAGCACCACAAGCAGAATTTGAATTGAAAGCTAAACCAAAGGTTCAGTCATCAAGCCAAGCTAGGACTGAATCCTTTCCGCCATATGGGACTCAGTTCCACTTGTCAGGACAACACATGACACCATCACCAGCAACACCTCAGGTAGAACCACCTTCATCAGAGGACAAGGTGCCGGACCAAACTGAATCACAACCAGCAGGTCTGTCTCAAACTCAATCCCAAGGTCAGTTACCAGCTCAAGTCAGGGTTGAGTCACTTACACAGCTTAAGCCCGAACCCCAAGCGCCCGAACAACCTATGATTCTGTCAGCATCAAACTCAGAGGCTGAATCAACACTGCAAACAAATGTACAGACTGAGAGTACATCACAACCCGCTGCTCAATCTCAGCCCACCGCTCATTCACCCACTCAACCCCAGGCCCAGTCGGTGGCATTACCCAAACCCCAGGCACCATTACCACAACAAATGCAGATTCACTCACCACCACTACCCAAGACTCAATCACCGCCACAAGCTCGACCTCAGACTCTTCCCCAGGTAAAATCTGACACCCCATCTGCTCCGGAGGCCAAACCTCCTCCAGCCGAGACCACTCCGCCGTCCCAGGGCACTGTGCCACCTCAGATCCAGGCAGAGTCATTGGACCTCTCCATCAAGCCTCCTGTTCTGTCCCAAGCATCTCCCCAGGCCTACACAGAAGCCTACAAAGAGGCCCAGGCACTGGCCCGGATTGGATTTGAGGAGGCCAAGCATTGCCTCCAGGCACACATCATGGAACTAATCACAGCCTTTAAAGACAAAAGCTTGTCTGCAGAGCAAACATCAGTTCAAGAGGTAAATTGTGCAACTCATAATGACTACCATATTTAACACAGTGAGTGTCTCTGCCGGATCAAATAGATCCAATTATTTTTTAATTATCCTGTTAAATCTCCCATAAATTAAAATTCCCTGCCTTGCCAGTGAGCAGTGCTTTTTTGTAGTTTTAAACTCTCACTGATTAATCTGTATAAACACCCACAGCAGTCCATATCAATTTAAGTACTAGTGTTTTATCTATTTAGTACAGGGGTCGGCAACCCGCGGCTCCTGGGGCTTTTTCAAAAATGTTTGACCTTTTTTTCTTCTTTTTCTTCCTTTTTCCTTTCCTTTTTAATCTCGACATTTCGACTTTTTTCTCGACATTTCGACTTTTTATCAACATTTCAACTTTTTTCACGAAATTTTGACTTTTTCCTCGACATTTCGACTTTTTTCTCGACATTTTGACTTTTTTTCTCGTCATTTCGACTTTTTTCTCAAGATTGTACTTCAACATTAATCTTGACATTTCAACTTTTTTCTCGAAGCACATAATGAAAAAACTTTCCCCAGTTCTAACTAATATAGAAACATGCAGCATGTGTTGTCTTCATTCTAAGGCTTATACAAGACTTTTCATTTTTTGCGTGTGTTGGTTGTTTTTGGTGTTTTTGGTCCAATACGGCTCTTTCAACATTTTTGGTTGCCGACCCCTGATTTAGTAGAGCCACATGGGGATAGATATATTTGATGTAACACTTACCAGATTTGACTCACTACTTTAGCTCTTTGCCTGATGAATTGATTTGTGCTGAGTCATGCAGCAGCTACGCTTGCCTTTGTCTCTAGGAGGGTGTGAAAACTCTGGACCCAGACATGCTGGAGGAGTTCCTGAGGGCGGCTGGAGGCATGGAGGCCTTCTGCACCCCCCCACAGCTCCGAGACATGGAGTTCTTCACTCAGTCTGTCAGGACGCAGTGGGAGGTACGATACAAGTTAAACTCCTGTGTAGGGTCGCCACCTTTCACAAATACAAATAAGGGACACCCCGATTTCAGCAGCGCAGGAGCCAAAAAAAAGGGACATCCCTAAAACTTCTAAACTGCATAGAAATGTATTTATTTTATATGAAGAAAATAAAATGCTTTGCTTTAAAGTTTAAAGTGCTTTAATAGCATTGAACTTGCATGACTGTACAGACAGCCATCCATACTAGCAAATATGAAATATCCTCCTATGCTATTAAATTATATTATTATTATGCTATATATGTAAGTCCACATCAGCCAAGATGTAGAATATATACTACAGGTGAAGAATATGGTGTAAAAGTTAATTTATTTCAATAATTCAACTTAAAAGGTGAAACTAATACATGTACATTACATAGTCTTATTACAGGCAAAGCAAGATATGTTAAGCCTTTATTTGTTATAATTTTGATGATTGAATTGTTTATTGATTTCATAATATATTTTAATTTTTTGAGATTTTTTATTTGGGGTTTTCATAAACTCTGAGTCATAATCACCAAAATTATAACAAATAAAGGCTTGAAATATCTCACTTTGCATGTAGTGGGAAATAATATATTTGTTTCACCTTAAGTTGAATTTACTACGAATGAAGTTTTGCAATATATTCAAATTTTGCGACCTTCACCTGTATATTATGACACAAATAAGAGCATAATATGTGTCTGTATTGGTTCAATACGGAACGCAACTTTTAATTCCCGATTACCGAACAATTCCGTATTTCAAGGGACGGGTGGCGGCCCTACTCCTGTGGGACATGTGAAGCAACGTATGGATTTTTCTTGTAATTATTAGACAATCACACATTTTTGGCTTTTCACTTTGTTCCTTGGGGACAAACAACTGAACATATTATCATGCTTGAATCTTTCAACCGTAAATGCACCAAACTAATAATTATCTGCTTTATCCAGCTGTTTTTATGACTCGTAATAAAACTCCAACTCATAAATCAGTCATATGGTGCACCCATTTTGCACAGTACCATGTTCTCTCACGTAACGTGTTCTTCTGACTTCATTTCATGTCATATCCCAGGCTGTGGGAGCTCAGATCGCTGACTTTTTGCAGCAACTACAGTTTGAAATAGCAAGGAAAGAATTGAATAGAGTAGCCCTGCAGTGTGAGATGTACTTAAGCCTCTGCCTTAACAACCAAACGCAGGTAGTAAAGTCACTGGGGTTTAATTCTTTGGAGGTGTTCTTTGCAGGCTTTGTTCACCTGCTTTCACGACTCTTCCTTTCTTCGTTTTGTTTGCCTGGAATTTGGTGAATGCAATATTTTATTCTGGGTTTTAAAAGAGTGTTGTTTTTGTAGGTGTGTGTCTAAAAAGTAATCCAACTCTATCTTAAATATGGGCCAGAAAACAAAAAAAGCAAAAACACCACTGACTAGACAAAATGATATCATCAATGTGATCAGAGGGATAACACAAAGGATATAAACAATTAAAAACAGCATTCTTTTAGTTTGGAACCACAGGGATGTTGGTTGCTCCTTTGTGGAGGTTGGCTTGTTTGTTGCTTTATGTCCTTCAAATGCCAGAAGAGAAAACTTTTTTGAGATTAAGCTTAGATTCTAAGAGCAGACCAAGTTCAAAGTGCAAAAGTGTGCAAAAATATTTTTGTTTTGAATAAGGCTAAGTTTGTGTTAAATCATACAGTAATGAGAATTTTATATTGTTCATTAATTTGCCTTATTTAACTTATTGTGTTGCAGTCTGGGGCAACACATATCCAACTAATATGAATCCTTTATTTTTACTACAGAAAAGAGCACTTAGAGTTATTTACAATACGCATTACAGAGAACACACCAACAGATTATTTATTGAATCAAGATTAACTGAAACTCCATGATTTGGTTAAGTTACAGACACTCACAATCATGTAACAGCTAAACGTAAAGCATTACCAGAAAACTTACAATACATGTTTACTTTCAGTTCAAATAATGAAGATAGTCTACAGAAAAGGATGCTCTTTGCAGGCTTCACAGCGGCTAAGAAAGCTATAGTGAAACACTGGTTTGAACATGATCTGCACTTAGCCGCTTTCTGGCTGGGGGCGCTGCGGAACATTGTAAACTTGGAGCTCACAACAGCACGTTTGAACCGGGCTCAGCCCAAAACAGTTCAGGCATGGAGAACAATGGCTATGGGACTGTTGCCGCTATAGTAGTAGGGAGTGGCAGGCTGCCAGCCTGGATTCTTGGTATGCACTCCATATCGTTGTCCGTGGACCCCCCCCCCCAACCCCCCCCCCCCCCCCCCCCCCCCCCTTCTTTATTTTTTATTTTTTATTTTCTTACGTCATTTAGTTGTGTTTATGTACTGGTACTGCTGTTGCATACTGTGGTTGTGATTTGTTGTACTGTGAGTACGAGATAAATAAAGAAAAATTTTGATCACAAAAAAAAAAAAATAATGAAGATAGTCGTAGAAAATTAAATTTTAAACATCTATTTGCCTGAACAAGCAGATGAGTGTTTCTGTTGTTGGAATTAAGTTATGGAATTCATTACATTATGATTTAAAGGGCTGTATAGACATATTTCAGTTTAAAAAGAAATTTAAAGAGAAAAAAATAGCAATGTATGGATGAAATGGTTAAAATTTTTAATATATGTGTATGGAGACAGACAATCTATCTTTGATTTTTTTTGTTTTTCTTTCTTTGTGATATTAACTAAGTAATTGTGCAGACCGTCTGTTATTATTATTCAATGTTGTTTTGGAGGGGCAGGAAGAATAAGATTTTCTTCTTCCTGCTCCTTTCTGGTTATGGAATATGCTTTTGATTGTGTTGTCATTTTACTTGTTTGTTTTTTTTGTTTGCAGATTTCCATGATCGGAATAAATAAAAATGAAAATGAAAGTGAAACCCAAATGCTGGATATTGTGCCATGAAGCTAAAAAACAAAGAAAATGCTCAAATAAACCAGGGTTTTCAGAGTTAGAGGGGATTCAAGTGATGACATTATCACTTACTGTTTTCCCTCTGTTGACGTTCAGCAGGCTTGCATCTCAGCTGACTTTGCCGAGGCGGGCCAGCACTTGGAGGCGTTGAAAGAGTTGTGTGACACCCTGAGCCCCGAGGACGCCCACCGCCTGGCCCGCACCCAGCTCACGGAGTGTGAAAATAGACTGGCCGCCATCCAGCGTCAGTTCAGCGGAGAGCAAGACATGCCGCGTCCTGAAACCACGTGAGACATGACAGGCAGTGACATGCCGACTTTTAATAGTTAGTTGTCTTTAAATAGTTGTATTTTATTGTGCTTCATTTATGGAGAAAAATCAGGAAAGTACTGATTTTATTGAATGTTGAATTTAAAGTACGTAGCAGATTTTTTGCAGGAATAAAAAGTCTGAATGTGATGTTTGATAGTCTCTTATGAGTGTAGATCAGGGGTCGGCAACCCAAAATGTTTTAGAGCCATATTGGACCAAAAACACAAAAAACAAATATGTCTGGAGCCGCAAAAAATGAAAAGTCTCGTATAAGCCTTAGAATGAAGGCAACACATGCTGCATGTTTCTATATTAGTTATAACTGGGGGGAGATTATTTTTTTCATTATGCACTTCGGGAAAAAAGTCGAAATGTCGAGAAAAAAGACGAAATTTCTTAAAAAAAGTCGAAATGTCAAGATTAATGTTGAAGTACAATCTTGAGAAAAAAGTCGAAATTTCGAGAAAAAAGTCGAAATGTTGAGATTAAAAAGGAAAGGAAAAAGTAAGAAAAAAAGAGAAAAAAAGGAAAAAAGAAGAAGGAAAAAAGAAAAAAAAAGAAGAAAAAAGAGGAAAAAAGGGAAAAAAAAAGGTCAAATATTTTTGAAAAAGCTCCAGGAGCCACTAGGGCGGTGCTAAAGAGCCATATGCGGCTCTAGAGCCCCGGGTTGCCGACCCCTGCTCTAGAATCTTATGTAGAAGCATTTGAACTCAAAAGAGAAATTCAGAAAGATTCATCATTGTTTCCACTTTATAGGATTCATTATACTTTCACTGAGGACCTGGCTATGCAAAAGGAAGCAAAAATACCAAGGGACACACCTGAGGTTTACGCTGAGGTACAGTAAGAGTCACAAGTATTGAAAACCACGCTTGTCCTAGGCTGACAGCTCTTATGGCGCTTTTCCACTAGTACCTACTCAGCGCGACTCGCCTCGCCCTCATTTCTTTTCCATACCCAGATCAGACTCTGACGTATTTGATTGTGTGATCTAAACGGAGAAGACAACAACACTAAAGATGTAGAACCTGGAGGAGATGATAGATGTGCTGCTGGTTCTGTGGCTTGTGTTTGATACCAAGTTAAAAAATGAGAGTGAGAGAAACTTCAAGCGGCGGCGTTTTTTTTTTTTTTTGTTAGTTTGTCTCGGCGCTGCTGAAAAGTCAGCTGGAACCGTGAGCAGCTATGAAGAGACAGAGCTCCTGGTAGATCTGGTCGTTCCTTATCACCGTCTAGATCCCTTTTTAATTCTCTCCTCAGCACCAGGTTTATGAACATCTGACCCTCAGAGTTGGATCATGAAACAGACTTTTGCTGCCATTGCCTGTTGAATAAAATCGCTGCAAGCCGCAAGTCGTTCTCGCGCTGATTCCCGCTTCCTGATTCAAACGTCTGACGGCCCCGCCCACCGACCAATCGGTGGCGTGTATTGTGATGATGTCAGATACGACTCAGCAGCTTGGAACCTCGGCAGAATAGATACAGAAAAAATACCTTCTCTGCACGCCTCCACCCGCCTCGGCCCGTAGTGGAGAAGCACAAGACGGGGGCGTGGCGAGTAGGTAGTAGTGGAAAAGTGCCAAAAGTGTCTTGACACCTTTTTTGTATTTTGGAGAGACAACCATTGCAGTAGACGTCGCTCTCGTTTCAGGCGCCCCCGGTGGCGGTGCAGGCGACTGCCGAGGAGAGGGAAAAGCAGGCGCCGGCAGAAGTCACCAAAAAGGAAGCTTTTGATAGGTAAAATAAATGTTGCAGTCGGGGTTTTTAGAAACAAGCTAATTATATTGAGGAAAATGCTGTTAATGTCATTATAATCTGCAATTCTTTCCATTTAAAAAAAAAAATCATTGACTTCATAGATATGAAAATTTTAAGAGGACCCTCCAAGCCCAACTGGCTAAAAATGAGCTGAGCTTTAAGGATGTCCCTTCTGAGTCTGTTTCACTGAAAAGTCTGCATACACGGCTCCAAGAAATACAGGTACAAGCTTGTTGATGAAAGACAGAGCATGCAATCAATCAAAACTGGAAAAAACGTAGTTAAATCTTACCTGCAGCCAACTAACACACCCCAAAAGCATGAATGAATGAATGAATGAAATCCTCTTCTTTTTTCAGTTCTTGAGGCAGGAGACAGAGTTACTATGGTCTGAATATGCGAGCCAGGTGTCCCAGTTGTCCCAGCTGGGCGAGGAGTGTTCCTGGGAGCAGGAGAGGACGGAGCTGCAGGAACAGTGGTGCAGCCAGCAGACCAACCTGCAGAGGAGGGGCAGCTCGCTGGGCGCCGCCCTCAGGCAGATCGACTCCACCGAGAACCACATGGTGGACTTCAGTGACCGTCTGGGCCGTTACCTGAGACAGCCCAAAGATATCACTGGCTTCACGCTGGCCAACACAAACATCCTGAGAGACATCAAGGTCGGCCGTCATCCGCAATTCTCTTTATTTGTGCATAGCTCAGAAAGGTTGTTGGTTCTCACAGGACCTCAGGTCCAGTTTAATGTTTGATCAAAGATTGTTGGTTCTCACTGGAACTCTGATCCAGATTGATGTCTGAATAAAGGTTGTTGGTTCTCAATGGAGACAGATCTAGTTTAATTTATAATTAAATGTTGTTTGTTCTCACTGGAACTCTGATCCAGTGTGATATCCGATCAAAGGTTGTTGGTTCTCACTGGAACTTAGATCTAGTTTAATGTCCAATTAAAGGTTGTTGGTTCTCAATGGAGACAGATCTAGTTTAATTTACAATTAAATGTTGTTGGTTTTCACTGGAACTCAGATCTGGTTTAATGTCCGATCAAAAGTTGTTGGTACTCAATGAAACTATGATCTAGTTTAATGTCTGATCAAAGGTTGTTGGTTTTCACTGGAACTCTGATCCACTTAAATGTCCAAGTAAGGGTTGTTCATTCTCACTGGAACTCTGATCCAGATGATATCCGATCAAAGGTTGTTGGTTCTCATGGGAACGCTTGTGAATTTAATGTCCAATAAAAAAGTTGTTGGTTCTCACTGGAACTCTGATTCAGTTCAATGTCTGATCAAAGGTTGTTGGTTCTAAATGGAACTTTGATCCAGTTTAAGGTCCGATCAAAGGTTGTTGGTTCTCACTGGAAGTCAGATCTAGTTTAATTGAAGACCACTATGTTGGTTTTCACTGGAACTCAGATCTGGTTCAATGTCTGATCAAAGGTTGTTGGTTCTCACGGGAATGCAGATCCAGTTTATAGTCAAAACAAAGTTTGTTGGTTCTCACTGGACTCAGATCCAGTTAAATGTCCAAGTAAGGGTTGTTCATTCTCACTGGAACTCTGATCCAGATGATATCCGATATCCGAAGGTTGTTGGTTCTCATGGGAACTCTGGTGAATTTAATGTCCAATAAAAAGTTGTTGGTTCTCACTGGAACTCTGAACCAGTTTAATGCCTGATCAAAGGTTGTTGGTTCTCACTCAAACTCAGATCCGGATTGATGTCTGAATAAAGGTTGTTGGTTCTCAATGGAAATCAGATCTAGTTTAATTTACAATTAAATGTGTTTCTTTCTCACTGGAAATCTGATCCAGTGTGATATCCGATCAAAGGTTGTTGGTTCTAACTGAAACTCAGATCCAGCTTAATGGAAGACCACTACGTTGGTTTTCACTGGAACTCATATCCAGTTTATTGTCCGATCAAAGGTTGTTGGTTCTCACAGGAACTCAGATCTACTTTAATGTACAATAAAAGGAAGTCGGTTCTCACTGGAACTCAGATCTAGTTTAATGTCCAATTAAAAGTTGTTGGGACTTAATGGAACTATGATCTAGTTTAATGTCTCAATAAAGGTTGTTGGTTCTCAATGGAACTCTGATCCAGTTTAAGGCCCAATCAAAGGTTGTGGTTCTTACTGGGACTCAGATCTGATGCAGTTGCTTCACTCTGGAGCTCTTATGAATAATAAATAAAAATACATTTTTCCCTTAGTAATCCCACGATGGGGAAATTTTATTCTCTGCATTTAACCCATTTCTAGTCAAACTAGGAGGAGTGTTCTGCCATGCAAAGGCACTGTGCCCAGGGAGCAGTAAGGGTCAAGGGCCTTGCTCCCCTTATCCACTTTAATGTCTGATCAAACCCTCATGTTTTCTTGTTTTGCTAAAGGACCTGGACGACAGCATTCAATATGAGCTGGACCAGCTGTCCCGACTGGACACTGAATCCAGTGACCTGGATCCCAGGGAATGCTTCCCTCTGAGCCGGGAGGTTGAAACTCACAAAGTAAGTCTGGATCAGCTCAGACAGCAAGTCCGGAAAAGCGAGGCAGCAGCCCGCGCCCTCGACCGATTCCTTATGTCTTTGCGCACCGTAGATGAAGACATTTCAGGGATCCAAGGTGCTCCCTGCAGTGACTCTGTCATACTACAAGACTGCCGCACCAAGCTGGCTTTGATCAGACAGAGCATCGACAGTCTGAAAGAAAAGGCCCCTCAGCTGGATCTGCTTCTGCAGGGAGCAAGGCTGAGGGTCACGAGGGACGGTGTCCCAGCGTCCTGCTTGGACATGGTCACTGCCCTGCTGAGAACGCAGGAAGAGGCTGACGTTGGCCTCGCCAGCCAGCAGAGGAGCCTTCAGAAAGAGACTCAAAGCAAATCCCTGGGCCTGAGGAAGAGAATGATCTTGGGGGAGCTCCAGAAGTTGCAGGAGAAAATTGAAAAAGAAGGCCTGAAAGAGCCCACCATCCCGGCCGTACAACACAGGTGTGTAACACGTCTTTGTGGCTTTCCAGCGTTTCTACCGATGCTGTTTAGGGATTATTCTAGCCTTGCTGGTCGATGTATCTCACAGTTAAAACTGCTAAGATCTTTTTCTTTGAGCCAACCACTATCTCCTTTCTGCTTATGTGCAACACAACTTATTTACTCTTTGCAAAGAAACCCGGAGCAGCGCCAGGCTCATTAGGGCAGAGCAGGAAAAGAGAGAACAGACAGAGAGAATGAAGAACAGAGAAAGGAGAACTGGTGGACTATAGGGATGACTGTATAAACAGTTGTAGAAAGCAGACACTGAGGTGGCCAGAGGAGGGGGGGTAGGCCAGGATGTCAGCAGGCATCTACCAGACATCAATACAGACAGGTGGAAGCAGCAGTGGGATGATCAGAGGAAGGGACTGCAGGTCAGCATGCAGCTCCTGAAGCTCTGGCCTGCAATCTTAAACAAACTAGAAAAGGAGGGGGCACACCAGCACAACAAAGTACAAGAACAATGGAGAACAATTATGGTTATGAAATACTTATACTTAAAGGGAAAGTTCGTTTTTTTACAACCTGGACCTTATTTCTGGCATTTTTTATGGTTGTATACTCACCCAGAGGTGTTTGGTGTCATTTGGAGTCCTTCTGAAGATATTAGGAGTTTTTTGCGAGCCTCTTCTCCATATAACGGTAGTGAACGGGGCACAGCGGGACACAGACGATGCAGCGTCTAAATAACACATGATTGCCGCGAAACTCTTCATTTCTTTTATGAATCACTAGATCTGCTTCCAGGACCTGTTGTAACATTGTGGCGCTGTCTATGTAATAAATAAAATAAATAAATCAGTTTGTAAACAAGACCTCTGAACTCATGACGTCATCTCTGTGCGCATCCCAGACACAGCTCCGTGTACAGCTGGAGTTCACTACTGTTAGTTTACTGTTAGTTATTTGAAACATGTCTGAATATTTGTCAAATTCTGAGGTTGTGGACGACGACTTTGAATATGATGGACGTCCTTACCGTTTTGAGCCAGAGTATACGGCTGAAGAGCTCACTGAACGGAGGACAGAGTGCGCGCACTCGCGATGACGTCATGTGTTATTTAGACGCTGCATCGTCTGTGTCCCTCTGTGCCCCAGGCGCTACCGTTATATGGAGAAGCGGCTCGCACAAAACTCCTAATATCTTCCGAAGGACTCCAAATGACACCAAACACCTCTGGGTGAGTATACAACCATAAAAAATGCCAGAAATATTTTCCAGGTTGTAAAAAACCGAACTTTCCCTTTAATAACTGAGAAACGAAAGAGAAGCAGATAAGAGAAGGAGAGGTGAGAGGCACCGCCTAGTGGATCATGTCGGTCCCCCCCTGCAGCGTAGCTAATAGCAGCATATCTACCACGAAGCTATATTTGAGACTAACTATTATAGTCTTGTTCTATAGCTGCAACTATGACTACTGACTCTAACACACTAGAGTTTACACTACCTAGAGATTTACCAACACCAGCTAGAGGTTTACTAAACACTAACTATAGGCTTTACTAAACAGACAGATTTTAAGTTTAGTTTTAAAGGTGGAGGTGGTGTCAGCCTCCTTAACCCAGATTGGAAGTTGGTTCCATAGTAGTGGCGCCTGATAGCAGAACGCCCGCCCTCCAAATCTACATTTAGATAC
This sequence comes from Cololabis saira, assembly GCF_033807715.1. Taxonomy (NCBI): domain Eukaryota; kingdom Metazoa; phylum Chordata; class Actinopteri; order Beloniformes; family Belonidae; genus Cololabis; species Cololabis saira. Next base: position 3,619,867 of record NC_084602.1, read on the forward strand.
TCTAGGAACTACGAGTAAACCTGCACTCTGAGAACGGAGAGCTCTGTTAGGAATGTGAGGTACTATTATGTCTTACAAATATCGCAGAGTTAGGCCATTTTGGGCGTTATATGTAATAAAATTTTGAATTGGATTCTGAATTTTACAGGTAGCCAATGGAGCGACGCTAACACTGGAGAGACGTGGTCTCTCCTGCTGATTCCTGTCAGCACTCGTGCTGCTGCATTTTTGATCAGCTGGAGCCTATTCAGCAAATTACTTGGACATCCTGCTAATAACACATTACAGTAATCTAGCCTAGGGGGAGTGTCTAATAATATTGGCCAGATTTCTAGAAATAAGAGCTGCACCATCCCAAGTGGGATGAATGCCGTCTCTTCTAATCAGACCGGGCTTTCCCCAAAACGTCTTCCAATTGTCAATAAAGGCCACGTTATTTTCTGAACACCACCTAGACTAATTAATGCCACTGAACCTGAAAAATCAATTTTAGTGCCCTTGCTCTTGTCGGAACTCATGGCAAATCTGGAGACAAGCATAGCTAACTGTTTTGGGTTATATGAGAGTGTCTACACTGCACATATTCCTATTATAATCAAACGTAGACAAAAAACATTTGAAGTATTGAAACCTGAGTTGGTGAAATGCCGTCTCAATAATCTTATATTTTTCAGGCTTCGTGCTCTGTCGGATCTGGAAGGTCAGCTGCAGAGCCAGCACTCTGAGCTCCAGAGCCTCCTGGAGCTGGAGGAGGAACAGTCGGAAGGGGAAGATCTCCGTCAGGAGGTGGAGGCGCAGTGGACAGACACCCAGAGGGCTTTCTCAGAGAGGTAGGGGGGTGCAGGAATGGGTTTGTAGCTAATGTTGGAAAAAAAAAGACAAAGACCAATGATAAATGATGAATGAAGTGGCTGAACCAAAACTAAAGTTAGCCAAACTGGGTGAGCGCCTGAATTCAATTCAATTCAATTTTATTTGTATAGCATCTAATACAACAGATGTTGTCTCTAGGATCTTTCCAGAGACCAGAACATGAACATAAACCCCCGAGAAATTATTATATAAACAATGGCAGGTAAAAACTCCCCTAGTGGGAGAAAAGCCTTAAGCCAAACAGTGGAAAGAAAAACTCCCCTTTAGGAGGGAAGAAACCTGGACCAGGACCTGGACCAGGACCTGGATCATAAGGGGGGACCCTCCTGCCGAAGGCCAGACTGGGGGGTCGGGGACGTCAGCAGCACACAGCAGGCATGTGGAAGCAGCAGCGGGATGACCGGGGGGGGATCGCAGGCAGGTGGAAGCAGCAACGGGATGACGAGAGGGGGGTGGGGACAGCAGGCAGGTGGAAGCAGCAACGGGATGACCAGAGGGGGGTGGGGACAGCAGGCAGGTGGAAGCAGCAACGGGAAGACCAGAGGGGGGTGGAGACCGCAGGCAGGTGGAAGCAGCAGCGGGATGACCAGAGGGGGGTGGGGGACCGCAGGCAGGTGGAAGCAGCAACGGGAAGACCAGAGGGGGGTGGAGACCGCAGGCAGGTGGAAGCAGCAGCGGGATGACCAGAGGGGGGTGGGGGACCGCAGGCAGGTGGAAGCAGCAACGGGATGACCAGAGGGGAGTTGGGACCGCAGGCAGGTGGAAGCAGCAATGGGATGACCAGAGGGAAGGGGGTGGGGGGGACCGCAGGTAGGTGGAAGGAGCAGCGGGATGACCAGAGGGAAGGGGGGACCGCAGGCAGGTGGAAGGAGCAGCGGGATGACCAGAGGGGGGGGGGGGGTTGCAGGCCAGCATGCAGCTCCTGAAGCTCCGGCCTGCAAACATGCACAAAAGAAAAAAAGGGGGCCAGCACAAAAAACTACAGGAACGATGGACAAAAATGATGGCTATGAGATACTTATAATAAGTAAAAATACTTATAATAAATACAATGCGCATGCTGGTCGCTAACACACCTGAGTTTTTTCCACCCCCACAGGAAGAATGAGTGCAGCTCTCTGCTGGAGCTTCTGAAGAGGTTTCAGACCTGCCGCAGTCACCTGAGCAACACCATCCAGAAAGCCGAGCAGACCATCAGTGACCAGGCTTCCTACATGGGGAAAGACAACTTACAAAGAAGTATAACAAAGGTGAGTCAAAGAGCTACAATACTTTTATATTCCGGTATAACATTTTAAAAGTATTTGAACTGTCTGTGTTCTCAGTGAGCGCCTACGCGTCCGCAGTACTGGAGTTGAGGGGGGATGAGGGGGGATGAGGGGGGATGGCATCCCCCCCTGAAATAAAAACGGTCCAAATCATCCCCCCCTGAAATAAAAACGGTCCAAATCATCCCCCCCTGAAATAAAAACGGTCCAAATCATCCCCCCTGTAAAACTTCCATCCCCCCTTTCCATCCCTTATGTCATTTCATCAATGAATGTGGTTTTACTGCTATTTCAACATTTAGAGTCATCACCAGAAAAATAACACCAGAAAAATAACTTATTTGACAATTTTCACCTGTTTCAAGTAAATTTTCACTTGAAATAAGTAGGAAAATCTGCCAGTGGGACAAGATTTATCTTCTTATTACAAGCAAAAAAAACTTGTTCCACTGGCAGATTTTTCTACTTATTTCAAGTGAAAATCTACTTGAAACAGGTGAAAATTGTTGTTTTTTCCAGTGATGAGTCTTGTTTTAAGTGTAATGAGATTTTGTTACTAAAATGAGACATTTTAACTAGAAATAAGACAAATATTCTTGTTAAGATTTTGCAGTGATCCATGTTACTTATCCTGTGAAGGACAGAGTCATATTGATAAGTTCAGAAAAGTGTTTTTTATTGTTATGTTTTGATGTATTTGATGTAAGTCCAGTGGATATTTAAAGCTTACAGAAGGCTGCATTTAACTGCTGCTATGTCATTCCTGCAGTATTTCTGCAGGTGTTTTGGTCACTGCTATTATTTGTAATATATTATATTATTTGTAATCAGCACAAATTATCTGTCCCCATATGATAAAATCCACCATCCCCCCTGATTTTCTTTTACAACTCGAGTACTGCGCGTCCGTCATATTAACAATTGTATGTCCATTCAGGTCGGTGACATTAAGGAGGAGCTGGGTGGTCTCGGCCAGCAGATGGAGGAGATGAGGGGAATCTGCAAGCAGCTCCAGTCCCAACTGAAGAAGCTCCCGGACTGCGGCGAGACGCCTTTTGAAGCTGAAGCTGACGGACTGATGGACAACTGGCTGGATGTAGGAACTGGGGTCTTTTATACTGAAGGATTCCTACAGTACTTTTGAATTTCGGAGAGAGTCATTCCTAACCCAACATTTATGAAAATATTTGTATTAATAGTCAAAGTTGGTTCAACGTATGGAAGAGTATTAGGGCCATGCAGGAGAAAAAATATTGGAGAGGGGAAGATTTTTTTTTATTGTGCACTTCGAGAAAAAAGTCGAAATGTCGAGAAAAAAGTTAAAATGTCGAGATTAATGTTGAAATACAATTTCGAGAAAAAAGTTGAAATGTCGAGAATAATGTTGAAATACAATTTAAAGAATAAAGTCAAAATTTCGTGAATAAAGTTGAAATTTTGCCATTTTTCTCAACATTTAAAATGTTTTCTCGAAATTGTTCTTTAACATTATTTTTGACATTTCGAATCTTTTCTCAACATTTTGACTTTTTTTTTTGAAATTGTACTTCAACATTAATCTCATCATTTCGACTTTTTTCTAGAAATTTTGACTTTTTTCTCAACATTAATCTCAACATTTCGACTTTTTTCTCGACATTTCAACTTTTTTCTCGAAGTGCATAATGGTAAAAAAATCTTCCTCCTCTAAAATATTATTTTTCTTTTTCTCCTGCCTGGCCCTAATACTCTTCCATATAAACGTGCCACTTGGAGTTTCCTCACAATTTTAACCCCCGCATTTATCTCAGCATCTGAATAACATTATTTCCCTGGCAGTGATACATACTGTATTGTACATTCACAGTTAAATCAGGAGACTATCACAAAAGCAACTCCTGGCTCTGGGGAGTAAAGTTAAAGAAAATAAGTGAAGATGACTACTAACATGACAGGGCTGCTTGTGGTACTTTTGCAGATAACAGAGAAGACGGATGCCTACATGGATAACCTGCGCGTGGGACTGGAGCTGTGGGAGAAGCAGCTGATGCTGGGGGAGGGCGTGGACGGCTGGGCTGCAGATAAACTGGCCCTGTTTGCAGAGAGCCACTCCTTCAACGATGAACAGCAAGTGCTTGACATGAGGGTGAGCTGCAAAGAGTGGAAGTCACTTTCAGGACACGTCCATGCATTATAGAGAGTCTGCGTTGACATCACTTCCCCACTGGACCAGCCCCCTTACTCACACTGAGTGGCAAAACATCAGCAAAAAAAGCTGCAACTAGTGGAGAAGACGGGATAAAAGCCGATTATTGGCTTAAATTAAAGGCAGTTGGACTTGACAGTGACCCGTACAGTATGGACATTAATATTTGGCACAGTTACCAAGAACCAGTGGTCCATGGACATTAATATTTGGTACAGTTACCAAGAACCAGTGGTCCATGGACATTAATATTTGGTACAGTTACCAAGAACCAGTGGTTCATGGACATTAATATTTGGTACAGTTACCCCAAGAACCAGTGGTTCATGGACATTAATATTTGGCCAAGAATCGAATTTCCTGATATTTATATGTACCGTATTTTCTGGACTATAAGCTGCACCTGTATACAAGCCGCATCCGCTCTATTTAAAAAAAAAAAGATATGCAAGTCGAGATATTTATGTTGTTAGATTAGATATTTACTACATGTACAGAAGGATTTTGAACTGTAAATGATGTACATGTTTGTACCTAAATAGATCCTTTCCTAGGTTTCCATAGCTGCACCTTTGTATAAGCCGCATGGTTGAAAACCTATGAAAAAGGTAGCGGCTTATAGTCCAGAAAATACGGTACTTAATTTCTACTCCGGGGAAATACACGAAGCAAAGCTTGAAGGCTTACAAAAGTCTTGACGCTTGGTCCGACTTCAAGGCAGGATTTGTTGGTGAAATTAAAGTGATGAGGACACCGAACTTTATGATTTGACCGTTTAACGTTAGCTACCCAAAAATCCAACATTACCTGATACAAAATGAGAACCACAAATCCACGTTTCGGTGCCTGGAATCCAGTTGTTGCTGCGAATTGCAGCAATCCATTTGTCTCTCTTAAACTTATTTTTCGTCAGTCTGTTAAACGATAAATCCGATTTCTTGCTAAATCTATGAGTACAGTCGATCGCACAACAGCTCTTTCCCATTTTAGATGTTTTCTAGTTGCTCAAACTGAAAGTTTACGCTGCCACTCAGTCTTTCTGACACTCAGTCTTTCTGACACTCAGTCTTTCTGCCACTCAATCTTTCTGACACTCAGTCTTTCTGCCACTCAGTCTTTCTGACACTCAGTCTTTCTGACACTCAGTGGGCGTAACCCGCTGTGAAGTTGCATCTGTGACATCATGCGCATTCCCTCAATTCCATTTATGAAAGAAGCATGTTGGATCATTCAGAGGTTTTTGTTTTGCAGGATGAGATCCTTGCCAACGAAGGGAATATTGCGTATTTTCACAAGAAGTCTGTGGAGATCCAGGAGATGCTGCAAAGTCAAGAGGCGCCTTTGGAGCTACAAGTAAGTGACATCACGTCTTTTTTCCATATCGTTTGTGTTTTAAAAATCCCTGTAAGAGCTGCTGCTCTAGCACACTTTTTTTTCTTCTTTCCTCCTCTCTACGATGTCGAGGTGATGGAGACCCAATTGAGGAAGAGAATAGAGCAGGTGAAGGAGTTGTTCACGGACTGCACGGACGTCTTCGAGGAGTTGATCGCTGTGAGGAAACATCTAGCTGAGAAGATAGCGGAGTGCCAGACGGCCATAGAGAACACCCAATGTTGCATCAGTGAGATCGATGCTTTGGGGCCCAACGTTGAAGCCCAGATTCAGGTACACAGCTGGGTTATGTTATGTACCGTATTTTTCTCACTATAAGGCGCACCTTCAATGAATGACGTATTTTAAAACTTTTTCCATATATAAGGTGCACCGCATTATAAGGCGCTACAGTAGAGGCTGGGGTTGCGTTATGCATCCATTAGACCAGGGGTCTCAACCCAAAATGTTGAAAGAGCTATATTGGACCAAAAACACAAAAAACAAATATGTCTGGAGCCACAAAAAATGAAGTCTTGTATAAGCCTTAGAATGAAGACAACACGTGCTGCATGTTTCTATATTAGTTATAATTGGGGGAAGATTTTTTAAACATTATGCACTTCGCGAAAAAAGTTGAAATGTCGAGAAAAAAGTCGAAATTTCGAGAAAAAAAATTTGAAATGTCGAGATTAATGTTTAAGTACAATTTCAAAAAAAGTCAAAATGTCGAGAAAAAAGTCAAAATGTCGAGGAAATTGTAAATATTCGTGAAAAAAGGAAAAATTTTTAAAAAGGAAAGGAAAAGGGAAGAAAAAAGAGAGAAAAAAGAAGAAAAAAAGGAAAAAAAGAAGAAAAAAGAAGAAAAAAAGGAAATGAAGAAGAAAAAATAAGAAAAAAAGGAAAAAAGAAGAAAAGGGGGAAAAAAAGGGAAAAAAAGTAAAAAAAGAGAAAAAATTAGGAAAAAATGAAAAAAAGAAGAAAGAAAAGAAGAAAAAAAGGAAAAAAAAAGGTAAACATTTTTGAAAAATCTCTAGGAGCCACTAGGGCGGCGCTAAAGAGCTGCATGCGGCTCTAGAGCATTTGACCAAGGGTCTCAACCCGCGGCTCTTTCATCCTTATACTGCGGCTCCGAGTGGCTTGGGAAAATAAATTACAAAAAAAAAGTGTATTTTATTTGTGTTCTTTAATATTTTAGCTCTAAATTGGAAGATTATTGTGATCTTGACATATTAGAATAAATATTTAATATAACGTTGCGAAAGCCAGTACACCCGTCAAAACGAACATTCAATGATTCCTGGGCAGATTCATTAGCATTTACCTCTGATGAGAGGGGCCTACCAGTAGGCCTAATTTGTGGAGAAAAACTGTCTAACAATAAACGGTCAAATGTCGCAAGACATTTCAACAATACACACAGAGCCTTTGCTGAAAAATATCCAGAGGGAGAAGAAAGAAAAAAAGCTGTTCCGGAACTGATGCGGAAGGCTGTTCTGACGAAAAATGACTTCAAGGAGTGGGTGAAGTTGCGGCTCAATATTGATCCATATATAAGGTGCACCAGATTATAAGGCGCATGGTCAGCTTTTGAAAAATTGAAGGCTTTTAGGTGCGCCTTATAGTGCGGAGAATACGGTACACAAGTCTTGCAAGCACAGTTTCCGGTTCATTCATTAACAGGACCCCCCCCTTTTGCTGTTCATGTCTCGCACCGCCAGGCTCTGCAGGATACTCTGGGTTCTCAGGAAGAGCAGGCCGAGGCCGTGATGAAGGAGATGGGCTTGGTGTCCAGCGTGGCCAGTCCTCGGGTGCTGGAGGAGCTGTCTGCCGACTGCGACAGAATGAAAACGTGCATCTCCCGCACCAGAGACATGATGCAGCTGAAGAAGGAGGAGCGGGACAAAGGGCTGCTCGCCGTCATCAACAGTTAGTGCTTTAGTTAGTGAGAAGGAAATACTGACTGCCTTTACATGCAGTCAATAAACCTTTTAAAACCCGAATATTGGCAATAACCCGAATTTGCACAGCCATGTAAACACCAATAACCCCTTTGAATAACCGGAATTAGCTTTTAAAAACCCAAATATGACCCCTGGGTTACTCCTTTTAAAACCCGAATATTGGGTCCTGTAAACGCCAAACGGCTCCTCAGTGGCAGGGCACCGGGGGTGGATGAGATTCGCCCTGAGTACCTCAAGTCTCTGGATGTCGTAGGGCTGTCTTGGTTGACACGCCTCTGCGACATTGCATGGAGGAAGGGGACAGTACCGCTGGGGTGGCAAACCGGGGTGGTGGTCCCTCTGTTTAAAAACGGGGACCGGAGAGTGTGTTCCAACTACAGGGGGATCACACTTCTCAGCCTCCCGGGGAAAGTCTACGCCAGGGTACTGGAGAGGAGATTACGGCCGATAGTCGAACCTCGGATTCAGGAGGAACAATGCGGTTTTCGTCCCGGTCGCGGAACACTGGACCAGCTCTATACCCTCCGCAGGGTGCTCGAGGGTTCATGGGAATTTGCCCAACCAGTCTACATGTGCTTTGTGGATCTGGAGAAGGCATTTGACCGTGTCCCTCGTGCCATTCTGTGGGGGGTCAGTGAGTATGGAGTCCGGGGCCCTCTATTAAGGGCTGTCCGGTCTCTGTATGATCGAAGCAGGAGTCTGGTTCGCATTGCCGGCAGTAAGTCAGACTTGTTCCCAGTGCATGTTGGACTCCGGCAGGGCTGCCCTTTGTCACCGGTCCTGTTCATAATTTTTATGGACAGGATTTCTAGGCGCAGCCAGGGGCCGGAGGGGATCCGGTTTGGGAACCTCAGGATTTCATCTCTGCTTTTTGCAGATGATGTTGTCCTGTTGGCTTCATCAGACCGGGACCTCCAGCATGTGCTGGGGCGGTTTGAGGCCGAGTGCGACGCGGCAGGGATGAGAATCAGCACCTCCAAGACCGAGGCCATGGTTCTCCACCGGGAAAGGGTGGCATTCCTTCTCCGGGTGGGTGGAGAAGTCCTGCCTCAGGTGGAGGAGTTCAAGTATCTCGGGATCTTGTTCACGAGTGAGGGAACGATGGAGCGTGAGATTGACAGACGGATCGGTGCAGCGTCCGCAGTAATGCGGTCGATGTACTGGACCGTCGTGGTGAAGAGAGAGCTGAGTCGAAAGGCGAAGCTCTCGATTTACCGGTCAATCTACGCACCTACCCTCACCTATGGTCATGAACTTTGGGTTGTGACCGAAAGGACAAGATCGCGGATACAAGCGGCCGAGATGAGTTTCCTCCGCAGGGTGGCTGGACGCTCCCTTAGAGATAGGGTGAGGAGTTCGGTCACCCGGGAGGAGCTCGGAGTCGAGCCGCTACTCCTTCACGTTGAGAGGAGTCAGCTGAGGTGGCTTGGGCATCTGTACCGGATGCCTCCTGGACGCCTCCCTAGGGAGGTGTTCCAGGCATGTCCCACCGGGAGGAGACCCCGGGGAAGACCCAGGACACGCTGGAGAGACTATGTCTCTCGGCTGGCCTGGGAACGCCTCGGACTCCCCCCGGAGGAGCTGGAGGAAGTGTCTGGGGTGAGGGAAGTCTGGGCATCCCTGCTGAGGCTGCTGCCCCCGCGACCCAGTACCGGAAAAGCGGGAGAAGATGACCCTGACCTGTAAACGTCAAACGGAATATCCCCATCAAACGGAACATGAATTTGTTTTCTGCTCATGCTCTGTTCACAAGGAATCCTGGTCTTTTGAGTCCAGGAAGTTCTTATAAACATGGAGAAACTCAAGACCAGGAGGAGACTAATCACTTAATAAATGTAATGAAGGATATGAACATTTCTGCATTTGTAGACGGTAGAAAGTACCGGGATAGAAGATTTACAAGAAGGTGAGAGAAAAGTTGTGCGAAGCAGCATTTGTTTTGGATTTGGATACAGGAAGAAGAAGCGGAAATGACGTCATGATGTTCTCCGTGCGTCGCTTGTTTGATCCAGATATCCCGAATGATTAATTACCATGTAAACGGAATATTCCGAATGTCTCAGTAACCGGAATATTAGCAATAACCCCAATTTTGACTGCATGTAAAAGTAGTCACTGTGGGATGGGATGATTAGCTGACAACAAAAGACTTCGGCGTAGGTTACGCCGTAGGCTCTGCGTTGGTGTAACGCGGAACCATAAATCAGCCTTCAGTGTGTCTCTGTCTGCTGTTCTGAACTTCTCTTTTGTCTCATTTTGCTGGGACGCCGGGTTCCTCCGCCGAGACACAACTTTTGCGGTATGCGTTCTTTGTTGTGTCTAAAAATGATGCGCAGTGCCCACCCAATCAGAAACGGTACAGATATTTTGTGATATTTTTTATATTTATAAAAAAATTAAATTATAAAAAAATAAAGGATCCCCATAACTTTGATTGGGTGGGCAGGACGCACGTTTGGGTGGACACAGCCCACCCCTACCCCAAAACCGGCCTCGAGTTCCAGTAACGGTCCGGCGTGAGGATTATGATCGTATAGTGTGAGCAGACGGGAGGATTATGATCGTATAGTGTGAGCAGACGGGAGGATTATGATCGTATAGTGTGAGCAGACGGAGGATTATGATCGTATAGTGTGAACAGACGGGAGGATTATGATCGTATAGTGTGAACAGACGTGAGGATTATGATCGTATAGTGTGAGCAGACGGAGGATTATGATCGTATAGTGTGAGCAGACGGAGGATTATGATCGTATAGTGTGAGCAGACGGAGGATTATGATCGTATAGTGTGAGCAGACGGAGGATTATGATCGTATAGTGTGAGCAGACGGGAGGATTATGATCGTATAGTGTGAGCAGACGGGAGGATTATGATCGTATAGTGTGAGCAGACGGGAGGATTATGATCGTATAGTGTGAGCAGACGGAGGATTATGATCGTATAGTGTGAGCAGACGGAGCATCAGAGCATCGGGTCGTTGAGTGTGAGACCATAAATCGTGGGCTGTGAACTTTTGAACTCAATGATCTAGTCGTGCAGTTTGAGATGGGGCTGAATCAAACTATTTAAAATATAGCACAGTGTATGCCCAGTTTAATGCCTATTTTTCCCGTGTCATTTTCTGCAGAAGAAAGACAGTCATTTGAGGAATGGTTCCAGGATCTGCAGGTGTCAGTCAACGAGTGCTTTGAGAGCCCTGAGAGCAGAGCAGACGTGCAGACCTCCGTGCAGAGACTCATTGTAAGATGGCCAATAAGTTGTCAAAGGTGCGTACGGTAAATGTTGGGATGACTGACACGTCTCTCTCATGTTTCTGTCACGTCCGTCAGAGTTTCTTAAAATCCGATGACATGGAGAAACGGCTGGGTGAGCTGAGAGCTCAGCTGGACCGAGGAGGAGAGGAGGTTCCTCCCCAGCAGGTGTCTGAGCTCGGGGACTGGCTGAAGGAGCAGCAGGAGGAGGTGGACTCCTTCAGAACACACTGCCACAGCAGACAGAAGCAACTGGAGTCGCTCCTCAGTGACTTGGACTGGTAACAAGCCGTTTGTTTTCCTCTACAAAAGCTCTACAAGGATCTAACAGTTACTTTGCTATGAATAAAAAAATAAGTAGGGAGATTCAAAAAAGTCAAACTACTCTAGATTGCAGTGGCACAGACTGTAAAGAGGTGGTGATTTTGATTTTAATAACATGCTTGTTTTTTGGGTTTTTCTTGTCTAGTCTGCAGAAGCAGCATGATTCCTTTCATGAGTGGCTTCAAGACAAAGAAAATCTGTCTGTGGCCTCAGGGAAACATCTTCAAGAGCTTCAGGATGAGAGGTGATGTTCAGCATGTGTGTATACATGTACAGTCCTGTGTTTTCCACACCTTCAATAAATGGCCTATTTTAAAACCCTCTTCATATATAAGGTGCACAGAATATACGGTAAGATACCGTACTATAGTGGCTGGGGTTGAGTTACGTATCTACCTGATGGAGCTGCGCTGCAGGAAATGCTGCAAAAATGCTACAGCAAATGCAAAAAAAAAAAACAAGAAGAATCCCTGAATCCCTCGAAATGTATGTTATGTGTTTTGTAAATCATGTGTAAAGTTTTGCAACAAAAACTTTACACATGTATATTGTATATTTGTAAATATACAAACCTGAAAAATAATGTGCAATACCATTCTCGGCAACGTGCATAAACAATATCTGTAAATATCCATCTGTTTTTCTTTTTGTATACTAGTATTTTTTTATTTATTACTATTTTTATTCTCCTTCTTCTTCTTCTTCTTATCATTATTATTGTATATACTGTTTATAGCATTTTTTTATTATTATTATTATTATTGTGTGATATTGTGTGATATTGATGCCTCTTGTGTTTTGCACTGTCCCCCCCTTTGCTGCTGTAATCCGGAAATTTCCCCTCCGGGGGACTATTAAAGGATTTCTTATTCTTATTCTTATTCAAGTGTGAGGTTGACAATGTGCTTATAGTGGTGCGCATATGGGCCGATGTTTTGCTTCTTGAATGTAAGGTTTTGCTAATGGTGTACTACTTTTAATTTTAGTGTGTAAGCAATCCAAAAAAACTGTATTAATTTTTCTACCTGATGTTATTTGTCTTTAACATCATTCATTTTGTTTTAGTTTATTGAGGTTTGTTTTAATTATTGAGGTTTGTTTTAGTTATTGAGGTCTGTTTTAGTTTATTGAAGTTTGTTTTAGTTCAGTAAGGTTTCTTTTAGTTCAGTTTGAGTTTCGTTTTGGTTCTGTGAGGTTCATTTTAGTTTAGTGACATTTGTTTAAGTTCAGTGCGGTTTGTTTTAGTTTATTGAGGTTTCTTGCTGTTATTTGAGCTTTGCATTATTCATTATATACCAACTTTAGCAGTATTAAGTGCCTGCATTTATTTCCAATAATCGGCTGCCAATCTTTACAAGGGTTAAGGACTATTTTTGTTATCTTATCATATAATAAACTTGCATGAATTAATCATAGGCATTTCAAACGTTATTGACACATTACAAATGATTATCTACTAAACTTTCATAACTGTGACAGGTCCATGTTTTTACGGAAGAGTATTAGGGCTAGGCAAGAGGAAAAAAAATTGAGAGTGGAAGATTTTTTTTTATTGTGCACTTCGAGAAAAAAGGCGAAATGTCAAGATTAATGTTGAAATACAATTTCGAGAAAAATGTCGAAATTTCGTGAATAAAGTCAAAATTTCGCCTTTTTTCTCGACATTTCGACTTTTTTCTTGAAATTCTACTTCAACATTAATCTCGATTTTTCAACTTTTTTCTCGACATTTCGACTTTTTTCTCGAAGAGCATAATGAAAAAAAAATCTTTCTCCTCTAAAATATTATTTTAATTTTTTTCCTGCCTGGCCCTAATACTCTTCCGTAATGTTTTAGATAAAGTTAAAGCATAAAAAGTGTAGTTTCACAGAACCAACGTTGACATTTCTTTTTCCGTATATTTCATGGCAGAGCTGAGGCGCTCAGCGAGCTGTTGGCTTCCATACGCAGACAAGGCGTCCGAGCTGAAAACCTCCTGAAGGACGGTGACAACTTGATACAACGCTACCGAAACCTGGAGGCTCGGCTGCGGAAACGGGCTGAAGCACAGAGTGCACTGGAAGAGGAATTCAGCGGGTTTAAGGTCCGGGCCGAGGGCGTCAGGAGATGGATCAGGGAACTTTTACAGCCCCTAACTGCTCCTGGAGGCCACCCTGAGACAGAACACATGAAGCGCACAGCACAGGTCGGTAGAGAAAATAAAGAAGAGAAATGATTCAATGACCTTTGTTTTTACACTATTTATACTTTTTTCCCAAGTTAGTAATTTTCTTTATTTTGTAGCTTATTAGGGCCCGAGCACTGACAGTATGAAGGCCCTATTGTATCTGTAGGAATTTTTTTTTTCTCGTTATTTTTATTTTAACTAGCATGAATTCCCTTTTTTCCCCCTAAACGTGCCCCAAAAGTCACCAAATTTTGCATGCAAGCCAGGCCTGGCGAAAAATGTGATATTTAATGGTTTGCATTAATAGGCGTGGCCTAACGGCTCAACAGCGCCCCCTAGAAAACTTTGTGCCTCAAGCCCCACAATACAGTTTGACATACATGCACGAAAATCGCTACACACCTGTATCATGTCGCAACTTAAAGAAAAGTCTCTTGGCGCCATGGCCGAAACCAAACAGGAAGTTGGCCATTTTGAATTAATCGTGTCATTTTGGCGCAATTTATGCCATTTTCACGTGTCGTACTTTAACAAACTCCTCCTAGCAGGACCGTCCGTTCGACATAAAACTCGCTCAGGAGACACAAAAGACGTTAACGATGAAAAGTTATCAAAATCTTGAGTTTTTGTGAAATGGCGTGACCGTGTCAAAGAACGTTAAACAGGAAGTTATACTAGTAGCTGATTGGTTGATATTTGACAGATCCTATTTTCTGCCATAACTGTTGAATGGTTTCACATAGAGATTCATGGGTGGTGTCATCGGACTCGGTTTTGGGTCCTTGGCTATAATTGGTGTGAATTAGCCCCGCCCCTTCTTATGATTGGTCGATATTTGATAGTTCCTATTTTCTGCTATAACCTTTGAACGGGTTGTGATACAGACATGTGGGTGGTGTCATTGGATTTGGTTTAGAGTCCTTGACCTTCATTGGTGTAAATTAGCTCCGCCCCTTCTTCTGATTGGTCTATATTTCATAGTTCCTATTTTATGCAATAACTTTTGAATGGTTTGACGTAAAGGCTCATGGGTGGAGTCATCGGACTCGGTTTTGAGTCCTTGACCTTCATTGGCATGAATTAGCCCGGCCCCTTCTTCTGATTGGTCGATATTTGATAGATTCTATTCACTGACAGCCCCACACAGTGACTACATCATTAATCTCTCTGTGTCACATATTTAAAAATATATCTTTCTTGGATCTGTCTCATCCGCTGACAAATTCCCCAAAGTTTTAAATGTGTTTGTAAGTGAGGAACTACTCTATCCATGTGTTTCTTTCCACAAATGCATACATCAAACTTGCTGCAGTCTCTGCTTCAAAGAGTCTCACTAGGGGATGTACTCTGAACATGAACTTATTTTTCCCTTTATGTTTTATGTATTTTTCAGGCATTTCTAAACTCCAAACCTGAGGGAGACTCTAAAGTGAATGACCTGAGAGGACAAATGGAAATCCTATGCCAGCATGAGGACTTTGAGCAGAACGAGAGCTGGAAAGAAGAGGCCCAGTTGTTGGTCAGAGATACAGAGCATGAGTGGAGGAGTGCTCTGCAGACCGCTCAGGAGACTCTCAACAAGGCAGAGACACAAGTTCTACTAGACAAACACCTCCATGCTTTCAAAGCTCAGACGGAAAGTGTTCAGTCCTGGGTAAAAGATCAGAATGTGAGCCTGATGGCTCTCAGTGCTAATCTGCCAGTTGAAGAAAAGATACAGATTACACGAGTGAGTCTGACCTGCATGTGATTCACCCGTTGAGGGACTACATGTAAAAGAATGTATATGTTTTGTTTGAAGATGATTCAAAATGGTGTTAGGATTTTAGGAAATTGTTAAAAGTATGAGGGGTTTTTCTATATGATTGTACACTGGTGGTTGCTCTCAGTGCAGAACCAGCTCCTGTTTTTATGAGCAGACTGATTATCTGATTCTTCTTTAGGTGAGGACGGTGAAGAGGAAGAGGATGTTTAACCTGGTACTGTCTTTGGGTCAAAATGACCTCATTCTCTTCTTTCCTCCTACTCTCTCCTTCCTTCTTCCTTCCTCTTTTCTCCCTTCCTTCCTTCTTTCCTCCCTTCCTTCCTTCTTTTCTCCCCTCGTACATTCTTTCCTTGTTTTCTCCTTTCCTTCCTTCCTTCTTTCCTCCCTTCCTTCCTTCTTTTTTCCCTCCTTCCTTCTTTCCTTCCTTCCTTATTTTCTCCATTCCTTCCTTCCTCCCTTCTTTCCTTCCTTCTTTCTCCCTTCCTTCCTTCTTTTCTCCATCCCTTCCTTCTTTCCTCCCTTCTTTCTTTCCTTTCTTCTTTTCTCCCTTCCTTCCTTCTTTCCTCCATTCCTTCCTTCTTTCCTCCCTTCCTTCTTTTCTCCCTTCCTTCCTTCTTTCCTCCCTTCTTTCTTTCCTTCCTTCTTTTCTCCCTTCCTTCCTTCTTTCCTCCCTTCCTTCTTTCCTCCCTTCTTTCTTTCCTTTCTTCTTTTCTCCCTTCCTTCCTTCTTTTCTCCCTTCCTTCCTTCTTTCCTCCCTTCCTTCTTTTCTCCCTTCCTTTTCTCCCATCCTCCCTTCCTTCATTTCTCCCATCCCCCCTTCCTTTTTTCACCCTTCCTTCCTTTCTTCCTTCTTTCCTCCCTTCCTTCTTTCCTCCCTTCTTTCTTTCCTTTCTTCTTTTCTCCCTTCCTTCCTTCTTTTCTCCCTTCCTTCCTTCTTTCCTCCCTTCCTTCTTTTCTCCCTTCCTTCCTTCTTTTCTCCCTTCCTTCCTTCTTTCCTCCCTTCCTTCTTTTCTCCCTTCCTTCCTTCTTTTCTCCCTTCCTTCCTTCTTTCCTCCCTTCCTTCATTTCTCCCATCCCCCCTTCCTTTTTTCACCCTTCCTTCCTTCCTTCCTTCCTTCTTTCCTTTCTTCCTTCTTCCCTTCCTCCTTCCTTGACCCAAAGACAGCACAAAGGTTAAGATCGATGGGTCCCTCCTGTTTTTCTCTGGGTTTAGGTTGTCCTAGATCTTTGCTGGGTTGGCATTAGAGATAGACAACAGAAAATATATGGCTGAAAGTGTGACATGTTTATTTCACTGCAGTCGCCTCCCAGATGAGGTTCAACAGATAAGGTTCAAGATCGGCTCCTACAACGTACAAAACACCTCCCTTTTTCAGTATAAATATGACTGGATTGATGACAACAGTGTGCATTTCTCTCCTACCTATGTGGTTTGAGATATGTGAACCTCCGGATGGAAAACATGGTGCATGATATGATAAAAGCTTGTATTAACTTAGATTCTTTTCCCTGGTCTTCTTACGGTGCACCAGACAAACGAACACGAGGATCTTTCAATTGTCTTTTCCCCTCCTCTTCAGGATATTCTGAGCTCCAAGTGTGACGGGGAGTCGAGGCTTCAGGATCTGGGGCAGCAGTGTCAGACTCTGTGTGACAACCAGGGCATGAACGAGGACGCCAAGCAGCAGATTCATGATGCCGTCAAGCAGACGCAGGAGCAGTGGCAGCAAGTCTTACAGGCTGCAGAGGAGGCTTTCAAGCAGGCGGAGAGTGAAGCCTCCTCCGAAAAGAAACTCGATATATTCAAAAACCAAAATGAAACTTTTCAGTCTTGGCTCAGGGAGCAGAAGCAGAAACTGTTGGCTCCTGGTGGCTCTGTGCCTTCTGAAGAGAGATTGCAGATTGCACAGGTATGTTTGACGGTGTCGAACAATAATATAAAAACCAGTTCAGAAGTCCACTGTGGTGTAGTGAGTTTTATTCAGTAAGCCGGCGGTGAGCAGACCTACGCAGAGCATGTCTGGGTCGGTGTGCTGACCCAGAGTGGTTGGAATCATGACTTTTATCCAGTAAGTTCAAAGCACAAAAGGCGAGAATCAACAAGCCAAAGGTGAAAGACAAAAAGCAATTAAAGGGTATTTACAGTCAGATGTGATCTGTGGCCAAATGCCGTCCTCTGGCATTCGGCATGAATATCATTCAGTTGGAAACTACCCCATAGGGTGGTCTCGTTATTCAAGTCTGTGGCCAAATGAGTTGGTATTAACATATCAGTCAGTCAGGAACTTCATGATATGGCATTCCCGTAGTTCAAGTCTGTTCAAAGGTGTCGGCCCTGCAGGGGGTAGGAAGCTGGAGTTTTACGTCAGCCACTGTGTCACAATGCCTCAACAACGGTCAGGATTGATCTTGGCTTGTGCAACTGTGCAGCCCAATCTAGAATGGTTGTGGTTTTTTTTTATGTCATCATTTTTGTCACTATTGCTTGGACTTTAAGGTTAATGTATGAAGCCATGTACTATGTATTACTTCCGAGAGATTGTCCTCAGTAAATGTGCTTTTATCTGCTTCTGATCAATGACTGGTCAGGATGCAGTGCCACGTCAGAGATCCTGGGTTTCCACCTTAGTCTTTCTTGCTCTCCACACAATAAGTTTCCCTCAGATTCCTGAATAGTTTGATGAATTCATAGTGAGGTTGACAATGTGCTTATAGTTATGCAAATATGGGCCGATGTTTTGCTTCTTGAATGTAAGGTTTTGCTAATAGTGTACTACTTTTATTTTAGTGTATACAATCCAAAAAAAACTGTATTAATTTTCTACCTGATGTTATTTGTCTTTAACATCATTCAATTTGTTTTGGTTCAGTCGGGTTTGTTTTAGTTTATTGAGGTTTGTTTTAGTTTATTGAGGTTTGTTTTAGTTTATTGAGGTTTGTTTCAGTTTATTGAGGTTTGTTTTATTTTATTGAGGTTTGTTTTAGTTTATTGAGGTCTGTTTTAGTTTATTGAGGTTTGTTTTATTTTATTGAGGTTTGTTTTAGTTTATTGAGGTCTGTTTTAGTTTATTGAGGTTTGTTTTAGTTATTGAGGTTTGTTTTAGTTTATTGAGGTTTGTTTTAGTTTATTGAGGTCTGTTTTAGTTTATTGAGGTTTGTTTTAGTTTATTGAGGTCTGTTTTAGTTTATTGAGGTTTGTTTTACTTTATTGAGGTCTGTTTTAGTTTATTGATGTCTGTTTTAGTTTATTGAGGTTTGTTTTAGTTTATTGAGGTTTGTTTTAGTTTATTGATGTCTGTTTTAGTTTATTGATGTCTGTTTTAGTTTATTGAGGTTTGTTTTAGTTATTGAGGTTTGTTTTAGTTTATTGAGGTTTGTTTTAGTTATTGAGGTTTGTTTTAGTTTATTGATGTCTGTTTTAGTTTATTGAGGTTTGTTTTAGTTTATTGAAGTTTGTTTAAGTTCAGTGAGGTTTTTTTTAGCTTATTGAGGCTTTTGCTGTTATTTGAGGTTTCCATGCTTGAGACCATGACTTTATTTAGCTTTATTCATTATATACCAACTTCAGCAGCAGTATTAATTGCCTGCATTTATTTAGTTTGATGAATTGATAACCAGCTCTGCTCCTCACCGTGAGCACCTTTATGCACAACATGGCATAAACCATATCATCTTCATCCTCAGGCTGTCATGACTTCCTCACTTGAAGAAGAGCCCCAGCTGCGATCCCTGAGGAGACAAGGGGAGAGTCTGTGTGAAGGTCTGGAGGAGAGCAGGAAACCGGAGGTGGAGCAACTGCTCAGATTCACCGAGCAGCAGTGGACAGCCCTTTTACACGCCGCCAGACAAGCTGAGCTCCGAAGTCTTTTAGACGACTTCAACGCTCAGAGCAAAGACGCCGAGTGCTGGATTAAGGACAGACAACAGCAACTTCAGTCTGTGGGCGATCACACACCACCCGAAGACAGGCGGCACGCCGCTCAGGTCCGTTTAAACTCAACTAGTTTGAAGACTTGCTTCTAAAAAAAGATACGTGAATGAGCTGAGTCGGTACAAACCTACACAAGTCGCTCACCTGTTCACATGCAGGTTGAAAATTTCATTAACAGAGAGCCCCTTGAGATGAATCATCTCGTTTTCAAGGGGGTCCAACACAAAACATACAACACTACAAAACCGTCACACACAACATACATAATACATAACATATAAGGCTCTCACACACAAACCCGAGACCTACCACACCTGAAGAGAACAAGTAAATACTGCATATAACACAGTAATAACAACAATATTAATACTAGTCATTGTCATCATCATTATTATACCATATATGAAAAAAATAGATACATTATGAAAAAAAAAATGAGAAGGCAATACCACTAGACCAGGGGTCGGCAACCCGCGGCTCCAGAGCCGCATGCGCCTCTTTAGCGCCGCGCTAGTGGCTCCTGGAGCTTTTTTTTTTCCTTTTTTTTCTTCTTTTTCTCCTTTTTTTCCTTTTTTTCTTATTTTTCTCCTTCTTTTCTTCCTTTTTCCTTTCCTTTTTAATCTCGACATTTCGACTTTTTTCTCGAAATTTTGACTTTTTTCTCAAAATTTCAACGTTTGTTTTGACATTTCAACTTTTTTCTCAACATTTCAACTTTTTTTCTCGAAGCGCATAATGAAAAAAAAATCTTCCCCCAGTTATAACTAATATAGAAACATGCAGCATGTGTTTGTCTTCATTCTAAGGCTTATACAAGACTTTTCATTAATTGCGGCTCCAGACATATTTGTTTTTTGTGTTTTTGGTCCAATATGGCTCTTTCAACATTTTGGGTTGCCGACCCCTGCACTAGAGCCAACTACATGGTTTATTGAGATTGGAAAACAGTGATTTTTTAAAGAGATGTAATGAATTGAGTTCTCTTATATTGATGGGTAGGTTGTTCCAATCTGATGGGGCTTTGAACTTAAAAGCACGTCTGCCAATTTCTTTAAATGTCAAAAGAACGAAAAGGAAGGGTTGCTGAGTGTTTCTGAGAGAATATGAGGATGTATATGGAATCAAAAATTGTTTTAAGTAAGATGGATAACTAAAGTGAATGTGAGTTGGAGCCAGTGGTGTTGTCTTCTTGAGCTGATTAAACCAGTTTAATGAATGATACATGGAGCAGTGGTGAGTTCGGTTTAAACCAGTTTAATGATTGATACATGGAGCAGTGGTGAGTTCGGTTTAAACCAGTTTAATGATTGATACATGGAGCAGTGGTGAGTTCGGTTTAAACCAGTTTAATGATCGATACATGGAGCAGTGGTGAGTTCGGTTTAAACCAGTTTAATGATCGATACATGGAGCAGTGGTGAGTTCAGTATGGGCACGTTAAATCTACAGAGACTGTTGTAAATGACATTGAGGGGTTGAAGATGTGATTCATAAGTGTTCTGGTAGACAGGGTCTCTGGGTCCTTACTATTTCAACCCCAACTTATCCCAGAGTCAGCCAATGAACAGCTTAAAGGAGACAACAGCTTGACAACAACTATACTAAAACAGCCAATGTAAAGAAATGTAAACATGACTTTCATAAACCTTTTTATTATCATTTATCTATCTATGTAAAGGCCATCTTAAACTCCAGGCCGGAGGGTGACGTGAAGGTAAACAACCTGAGGAGGAGAGGCCAGACCGTGTGCGACCATCAGGACGCTGATGGAGACAGGAAAGTCCAGGTCCAGCAGACCGTCAAGGACACGGAGGACCAGTGGAGGACGGTCTTACAGGCCTCCAAACAGGTGGAAGCTGCTGCTACAGCTCAGATTACCCAGGAAGCCCAGCGGCGACTGTCGGAGGTGAGACCAGTCATCATCGTCCTGTAACATATGATGGAAGGTTATATTTACTAATAGTTTTAAGACAAAGCAGGTATTTTTATGTCCAGATTAGGGCTGGGGATTGATGTCAATGTCAAGAATCGATTCCATTCCGATTCTTAAGATTCAGAATCGATATCAAGATTCGATTCAATTCGATTCCAATATTGATTTGGGTTAGTGTTATTAAAACAGTTTTTTGAGCTGTTGCATACGGTGGCCGACAAGGGCCAAACTCACTGCAACGGCCTAATGCGTCTCAGTTAAGGAAAACAGCCTCAAGTACAGAAACGATTCAAATTCACAAACTCAAAACGAGGTACAAAAAGAGGAACGTGCTGCAAATGAAAAAACCTGCTGCAAAAAACAAAGACAAATGCAGCATCATCAAACGCTGCAAATAGAGAAACGATGTAAAGCACAAAACCATATAAAACAAGAAACCATCTTCAAAAGAAAAACGGTCACTACAACCGGAAGTGCTCCAAACCTGCAGGGGGCGCTCTCGGCGCTTTGCATCGTGTTGCATGTCCGGCCCGGATTGGGTGGCCGGGGATTGCCTGGGTCCCGGTCCGCCGCCGCGGGATCCCTGGCTGCCTCTTCCCGTGTCGTGGGGCCCCGCGCGCCGGCCCCCTCAACTGCCGCCGCCGGGTGGGGGGGGGCTTACCTCGGTGGCAGTGGATTTCCTCCCGCCCTCTTCTCCCCTCTATGGGGTTGCTGGTGGCCTGGTGATCCGGGTTCTTCCTTGTCGGCCTCTGGTCTCGCGGGTGGCGGGGTTGCCGAAAAAAAAAAAAATTAATATGAGAATCGATTTAGAATCGTAAAATCGGTTTTTTTCAACACAGGCCTAGTCCAGATGTGCGCTTTCTTTTTCACATGATCATGTACAGTCAAAGCCCAAAGTGCCCTGAGAAATCTACCAAAACAAGTGCAAAAAAAAAAATCTCTCCTATGAAAAAAAACCAGACAATACTGAAGGATGGTCTTCACTGAACCACAGCGACCGGGCTCACGGTGTGATTATCCTTTCCTTCCCAGCTGAAAGACTTTGATGCCCATCAGCAGCATGTTGACAGCTGGCTTGGGGAGCTGAGGCAGCAGCTGGATTCTCTGGAGCTCCAGGACACGGCTGAGGACAGACTGCACGCTGCCCAGGTGGGTTGGACGCCAGGGGAGGCCGCAGAGTCTCACTTTGTTTCTGCTGGACTGTATTTCTGTTGTTGGATAAGGGCTTTTTCTTTTATTTCTTTTTTTGCAATGACCCAAATGTCAGGCCGAGACTCAAAGCAGGACCCAGATGTAGAGATATTCAATAACAAAAGGCTTTTATTGAATTCACCGGAGACCTCGGACCGAGTGACAAACAAATGGCTATAAACAAAACTAGACACTATACTCTTGACTATAGAGAGAGCAATAACTACGGTGGCCGAGACCCGCCATTGCTGAAAATAAAAGTAACGCTTCAAACAAAAAGAAATGCCGCTGCAAATGAAATAAAAAAACGACGCAAATAAAAAAGCCACAACGGAAGTGAATTACCGGGGACTATTTTTGCCGATGCACCGGTGTTGCACATTAGAAATTACACGTAGCGACGTTGAAGACTAACCTTTTCACTTATTTTCGTTCGTTGTTCTTCTTATTCCTCGCTCTTCTTATTTCTTCGTCTTCACTTACGTCCTCTTCATCTTCTTCTTCTCCTCTCACGTAAAAAACACCAGTGCATCGGTAAAAATGGTCCCCGGTAATTCACTTCCGTTGTGGCTTTTTTATTTGCGTTGTTTTTTTTTAAATTTGCAGCGGCGTTTCTTTTTATTTACAGGGTTTCAAACCGAAGAAAATAAAAGTTTTATCGGAGGAGACGAAAAAAGAAAGCGGGAGAGTAACAAGCTAAATGCCCGGACAAGAATAAACATTGGCCCGGCGTTCACTCGCTGGCGTGAGCTGAAAGACGAGGAGGGATGTCCCACAAGAGAGACAGAATTGTTATGATACAAATGTAAATGTAGAGTTCTATGTTCAATAAGAATCAAAATTAGAATGTTTTCACATACAGGGGATTCGTCTTGGGTTCTAGTATTTTTCCTGAGAATTGTAAAATTGTGCAGGGCTGATCTGCAAAATATAAGGAATGGGCTTCAGTTATTCACAGGTTATAAAGTATTTTTTTATTTTGTCAGTAAGTATGTTGGACTACTAATTTATGACGAAGTCCCTCTAAACAACGTGACAGGAAAATGGTGCAGTAGAACAAAACCAGAGCGCATTATCTCTCTGAAACAGGACAGGGGGGCGGGGGTGACTTCACTAATAAAACCAAGTTGAACTTAGTGATTTTCAACTTCTTCATATTATATTGTTTAGCCAAAAATAGATACATTACCTCTTCACTATCCATCCTGCAAACGACCGCTGAAAACAGAAAAGTAGTTTTGAAAGTCCGTCCCGTCTTATTTCATTCACTATCAAAACAAATGCAGCGACGGGGACAGGAGTTTTCCGGCAGTACGCGCTGGTGCTCATGGGAAATGTAGTTCTTTCTGGTAAAGCACTACCGCTTTTGTCCAAAGGAGCCGCCAAACTCAACAAAAGCTGAAAGTTACATTGTGCTGCTTTAATCATGTTGAAAATGAAAACTGCTCTAATCTCCAGGCTGTTCTGAACTGCAAGTCTGAAGGAGACGTGAAGCTGCAGAAGGTCAGGAGTCAGGCTCTGAGTCTGTGTTCTCAGGACCTGCAGGAACACAAGAAACTAGAAGTTCAACAACAAGTAAGAGACGCCGAGGAGCAGTGGACAGGAGTCCTGGAGGAGGCCAAGCGAGCGGTGGGTGAAAGCGAGAGGCGGTTGGCTGTGGAAGGCCGGCTGAGGGGCTACGGAGCCCTGCAGGACGACACCAGGAGCTGGCTGGAGGAGAGGCAGCAGAGCCTCCGTTCCCTGGACTGCCAGACTGATCCAGAACACGCCATAAACACGGCACAGGTCCGTCCCATACGGCTGCATGTTGTTCTGTTGTTCAACCTCACATTCCTTCACCAGCTTGGCTGCATGCACAGACGGTTTTCTCATGATTTCTTTATTCGTTAAGAGCAGTGTTGTGCAAGTTCATACTTCTCATGAACTAGTTCAAAGTTCAGTTCACATAGTTTAAAAATGAATAGTTCACGTTCATAGTTCATAATTTTCACTTTGAACTATGAATGGAACGCCAGACTATGCTAAAACTGTTCACTTTATACAATCATGTATTGTCCTAGTTCAGCGGTCGGCAAGCCAAAATGTTGAAAGAGTCATATTGGACCAAAAACACAAAAAACAAATATGTCTGGAGCCGCAAAAAATGAAAAGTCTTGTATAAGTCTTAGAAATAAGGGAAATGGCGAAAGGCGAAATGTCGAGAAAAAAGTCGAAATGTCGAGAAAAAAGTCAAAATGTCGAGAAAAAAGTCGAAATGTTGAGACAAAAGTCGAAATGTCGAGATTAAAAAGGAAAGGAAAAAGGAAAAAAAAAGAGAAAAAAGGAAAAAAAGAAGAAGAAAAATAAGTAAAAAAAAGAGAAAAGAAAAAAAAGGTCAAACATTTTTGAAAAAGCTCCAGGAGCCACTAGGGCGGCTTACGGCATACGTCACTCCTCCTTCCCGATTCGTAGTCCAGACCAAAGCTGGGCGGGGCGTGGAGCGCAGAGCTCAGCAGAAGCTGGTATCATGGAAAAACCCAAGAAAATAAAAGTTTAATTAAAAATTAGTTAAATAATAAGTTTTATCTGCGTATTTTTCCTGAGAAGTGTAAAATTGTGCAGGGCAGATCTGCAAAATATAAGGAATGGGCATTCAGTTATTCACAGGTTATAAAGTATTTTTTATTTTGTCAGTAAGTATGTTGGACTACTAATTTATGACTAAGTCACTCTAAAAAACGTTTGTAGTTTGGGGCGCATTATCTGGCTGAAACAGTGACTTCACTAATAAAACCAAGTTGAACTTAGTGATTTTCAACTTCTTCATATTATATTGTTTATCCAAAAATAGATACATTACCTCTTCACTATCCATCCTGCAAACGGCCGCTGAAAAGTAGTTTTGAAAGTCTGTCCCGTCTTATTTCATTCACTATCAAAACAAATGCAGCGACGGGGACAGGAGTTTTCCGGCAGTACGCGCTGGTGCTCATGGGAAATGTAGTGTTCTTTCCTTTTTTTTTTTTTTTTTTTTTTTTTTTTTAAAGATATTTTTTGGGCTCTAGTGGCCCTTTATTGGAGATGCAGACTGGAAAGGGGTAGAGAGAGAGAACGGGGGAGACATGCAGCAAAGGTGCGCGGGCTGGATTCGAACCCGCGACCGCTGCAGGAGGAGGGCTGTAGCCTCAGTATATGAGCCACCGCTTAACCCACTGCGTCACCGAGCGGCCCAAATGTAGTGTTCTTTCTGGTAGAGCACTACCGCTTTTGTCCAAAGGAGCCGCCAAACTCAACAAAAGCTGAAAGTTACGTTGTGCTGCTTTAAGAGAACAAGCTACAATCATCACATTTCCTTTCTCATCAGAACATCTTGAGCTGCAAGCCTGAAGGAAACTCCAAGCTGGCTGAGCTGAGTAGACGATGCCAGAGTCTCTGTGACCAGGAGGGCGTGGAGGAGCACACCAAGCAGGAGATCCAGCAGACGGTGGAGGACTCAGAGGAGCAGTGGAGGACGGTCCTACGGACGGCTGAGAGCCTGGTGGATGAAGCTGAGGTCCAGTACCAGCTGTCCAGGGAGCTGGAAGCCTTCCGCAGCCATGCAGGGAGCTCTCAGAGCTGGGTGGAAGACCTGCAGACACAGGCTGAGTCGCTGGCTGGAGGCACGCTGGGCACCCGAGCTCAGCTGGAAGAGAGACGCAACACTGCACAGGTAACATGTGATGTATGCTGAGACGTACAAAAGGTGTTTGCAAGAGCATCCTATATCGGGTTTTCATCTAAACCAGGGGTCGGCAACCCAAAATTTTGAAAGAGCTGTATTGGACCAAAAACACAAAAAACAAATATGTCTGGAGCCGCAAAAAATGAAAAGTCTTGTATAAGCCTTAGAATGAAGGCAGCACATGCTCATGTTTCTATATTAGTTAGAACTGGGAGAAGATTTTTTTTTTCATTATGCACTTCGAGAAAAAAAGTCGAAATTTTGAGAAAAAAGTCGAAATTTTGAGAAAAAAGTCGAAATTTTGAGAAAAAAGTCAAAATTTCGAGAAAAAAGTCGAAATGTCAAGATTAATGCTGAAGTACAATCTTGAGAAAAAAGTCGAAATTTCGGGAAAAAAGTTGAAATTTTGAGAAAAAAGTCAAAATTTAGAGAAAAAAGTTGAAATGTCGAGATTAAAAAGGAAAGGAAAAAGGAAAAAAAGAGAAAAAAAGGAAAAAAAAAGAGAAAAAAGGAGGAAAAAAAGAAAAAATAATTTAAAAAATGAGAAAAAAAGCTCAAACATTTTTGAAAAAGCTCCAGGAGCCACTAGGGCGGCGCTAAAGAGCTGCATGCGGCTCTGGAGCCGCGGGTGGCCGACCCTTGATCTAAACCGTAATTTACTTTTAGCAAAACAAAAGATTACTACTGTATTTTTGAAATGGTCAACATCCAAGTTGGTCATTATTGGCGCTTTTCCACCAGCACCTACTCTGCTCGACTCAACTCAGCCTGGTTTCTTTTCCATAACAATTCAGCACCTGGAGCAGAAGTAGGAGGTTGGAGTGAAGCTGCTGTGACGTATTTGATTGTGTATCTAAACGAAGAAGACAACACTAAAGATGTAGAACCTGGAGGAGATGATAGATGTGCTGCTGGGTCTGTGGCTTGTGTTTGATATCAAGTTAAAAAATGAGAGAGAGAGAAACTTCAAGCGGCAGCGCTTTTTTATTTTTTTTTTGTTTGTCTCTGCGCTGCTGAAAAGTCAGCTGGATCCGTGAGCAGCTATGAAGAGACAGAGCTCCTGGTAGATCTGGTCGTTCCTTATCTCCGTCTAGATCCCTTTTTAATTCTCTCCTCAGCACCAGGTTTATGAACATCTGACCCTCAGAGTTGGATCATGTAACAGACTTCTGCTGCCATTGCCTGTTGAATAAAATGAAGAAGCCGCGAGTCACTCTTCCTCTGATTTCCTCCTCCTGACTCAGACGTCTGACTCCAACCCCCCGACCAATCAGTGACCTGTAGTGTGATGATGTCAGATACAGCCGACTCAGCAGCTCAGAACCACCAAACCGAGTAGAGTCGGGCTGAGTAGGTACTAGTGGAAAAGCACCATAAGGGCCATGGCGGACTAACGCTAACGGATAGTTCTGTCTGCTGTTTCAGAATAAAAGCTTTTCACTTTTGTAATTCTTAGGCTATCTTGGGCTCAAAGTCGAATGGCGAGGCTCAAGTGGCAGAGCTGAGGAGACGCGCGCAGAGTCTCTGTGACCACAAGGACTTGGACAATGAGAAGAAACTGGAGCTTCAGCAGATGGTTGCCGACGCAGAAACGCGCTGGACAACACTTGTGCAGGCTGCAGAGGAGGCACACAGGTAGAAAAGGATGATTTGTGCCACTAAGATTTATTTACATGTATTTATTTTTTTTTACCTTGTCTACATATATATAAATGGTTAATACTAGGCGTGGGACGATACGGGTAACTCACGATTCAATACTGTGGCGATATGTGGCCCACGATAAGGATAATATCACAATATCTACGATTTTTGATATATTGCAAGAAATTTCATCAACGATATATCACGATATATATGTCACTGAAAAAGAAAAATACCCATAAAAAGGAAAACGTCTGTAGTTATGCATTTATTCAATGCAAAAAAACTTCATACAATGTACAAAGAAAGTGCATTTGTATATAAACCTCACTGCCTCCTAGTCTTGTAAATATAAACACTGTACAGCTGGACAAATTAAAGTGCATGAACATTAATAACATATTTTATATAAACAAGGACAGTGCACTGCTTTGTTTCTAATACTGAAAAGTCAGTAAGCAACTTAATTTTGCATAGTACCTCACTGCTTCCTAATCTTGTGCCTAATCTCCGCGTAAATCCATTATGTGTGTTGTAATAAAATATCAATATTTACCGTCAGTTTATCGATTATTTATTGCGACAGAGACCGCAACAATATATTGCAATATCGATTTTTTTTCCCCACCACTAGTTAATACCATGTTGGTAAAAACCTGAGGCATTATGCATTTTAGTATGCATTTTTATTTATTTATTTTTTATGTGAAGGGGTGGGGGGTGGGGTTGAGGGGTGACAACCGCTGCTAGTCTAAAACGTGAAAAGCACAACGAGCACACAAGCCTTGGAGATATGTTTAGGCCAAAAACGAGAACAGGCAGAGACACAAGCAGCAACCATTTCAGGTCCCTGAGACTGAGTCCAGATTTATGTCTCTGTTGGTTTATGTGCTGTACTCGGACTAAGCCTCCCTGCATCTTTGACTGTGTAGACGTAACTATTTAAGCCTGAACAGTTAACTGAAATGTCCTCCTTTTCTGCCACCCATTAGCCAGCTGCAGGGTGTGCTGGGACGCCTGGTGTCCTGCCAGCACCAGCAGGACCAGGCTGAGGCCCGGCTGGCTGAGCTCCAGCAGCAGACGTCCAGCCTTCCCAGAGTGTTCCCCTGGCCGGGCCTGGGAGAGCGACGGCAGGCCGTGGAGCAGGCCCGGGCCCTGCTGGACCAATGCAGCGCTGTGGGCCTCCTGCTCGCAGAGGCAGGCACGCAGGTGAACACCAGACTAATGTTCAGCTGATGCTCAGCTAATGCTCTGCCTGTTCACCCGTTGTTGTGTTCACCAGTCAGTTCAATTCAAATCAATTCAATTTTATTTGTATAGCGCAGGGGTGCCGGATTCATTTCAGAAGTGCGGGGGCCAAAAAGTGTGTGTGTGTGTGTGTGTGTGTGTGTGTGTGTGTGTGTGTGTGTGTGTGTGTGTGTGTGTGTGTGTGTGTGTGTGTGTGTGTGTGTGTGTGTGTGTGTGTGTGTGTGTGTGTGTGTGTGTGTGTGTGTGTGTGTGTGTGTGTGTGTGTGTGTGTGTGTGTGTGTAGCTTTACCCGTCTCTAATGGCCCTTTTGCCCTAGTATCTACTCAGCTCGCTTCTACCCGCCACGGCCCCGTCTTGCGCTTTTGCACTAGGGGCTGAGGCGGGTGTAAAGAGACTAGATGTACATTAAGAACATTTTGTTGTAGTTAGATTGCAGTGGCGGCTGGTGATAAAAAATTTAGGGGGGGCGCACTGGTGAGTGGGGATTACAACACAACTATAAACTCTACTTGAACATACATTTTTTTGTTATTTTTTATTACATATCACTACATATACTACATATACATATACTACATATACATATACATATACTACATATACATATACTACATATACATATACATATACTACATATACATATACATATTCATATACTACATATACATGTAGCATATTTTACATAAACATATTTAAAATTTTTCAAGTAACAAAATAACATATTTGAACCATTTTTCAGATTTTTTTCAGTTATTATATAGAGATATTGACAGATATTGTCTGAAAAATTGTTCAAATATGTTATTTTATTATTTGAAAAATTTTAAATTTTTTTTGTTGATGAGAAAATATGTTTCTCTATTTTTCTTATTT
Source organism: Cololabis saira (assembly GCF_033807715.1). NCBI lineage: Eukaryota > Metazoa > Chordata > Actinopteri > Beloniformes > Belonidae > Cololabis > Cololabis saira. The sequence continues at coordinate 3,649,559 of NC_084602.1, forward strand.
TTGTGAGGGGGATATATATTGTTTTTCGGCACTACCTTGTTCTCTATAGCTGATATAACATGAATTACTCCTATGTGGGATCAATAAAGTTCTTATTTTTGCCATATCAGAAAATTAAATATATGATATTTGGTGCCTAACTGTTTCCCAAGTATATTAGTGCGTGTGTGAAGGAATAAATGTAAAACGTACGTTTCTTTGTAGAAAGGCGCTTTATGAAAGTAAGTCAATTTACTTGTATTAGTTTACAGCGCAGTCTTGAACATCCAATATGGCGGCGTCGTTGACGTATCACAGCAGCTCCATGGGAGGAGGAGGATACATGTCTATGGTTTTACCCAGAATCCCCTGCAGCAGCTCCATGGAAGGATACGGATACGGATACATGTCTATGGCTGTGACTCCGTTTGTAGCGAGTGACAGATACAGTTGCGCGTCTACACTGTCAGGGGTGTGACTTTGATTGTGTTGTGCCACACAGGTAGCTAAGCTGATCAGTTATCGAAGGCTATTAATGAATATTATTAATAATTATTAATAATTAATAAAGTCGACTATTTATCAAATTGAATTATCAAATTGATAATAATTCTCGTAGGGGCACCACCCCAGGGCCTTACTCCGGGGACAAATGATAACTAAACAGCAGAAAATCAGTCTCATATGATTTGAATTATCCTGCAGAACAGCAAATCTTACTATCACTTACAGAATAACAGTTGAAGGAGTGAGATCCGAACACTAGGCTCTGTCAAACAAATCAATTGTGACCAAAATCTGCATGAAATAACGACAACCACTCATTAAAAATCAATCAGAATTTATTTACATACGGGTATCAAAGAAGATGTAAATGGATACCCAATAAATCCCGATGGCAGAACTTAAGTATTATAAAACCATTAATTAACTAGAAAAACATCAATAGAAATGAAATGAAAGTTAAATGCATGGAATGAAAAAAAAAGAAATCAAAGCGATAATAATGATACAGAACCTCTACAGTTCAAACGTGGCTGCAGTGTTTAAAGATGGCGGGGCTCCTGTGGTATTTAAAGATGGTGAAACCCTCTTTAAGCCACGTGCAAATCTAGACCGGATGTTACTCCCGGTGTTTTAAACCGTGATCAACTGGCGAAACGGCGCCACCAAATGAACAAATAACCGTAATATGCACACAGTAATTTCATTAAACATAAATTCAGGTCTACACCGTTTTAAGTGACTGCGCCCAGACCGCAGCTCACGCGTCCTCGGGAGTCCGGATCTGAGGCTGCAGGCTCCGTCGCCTGCGGCTCGGTCCTGCAAGGGGTTTCCTGGCGGGGATCCTCAGTTTCTGCGGCCGCTCGGTCTCTCTCCTCTCCTAACTCCACAGAAAAAGTGAACAGTGGCCGGAGAAACCTCACACCGGCTCGCTCTGGTCCTGACCACGTCCTCAACGCACCGCCTCGCTGCGCACGGGGCCGGTTCCTCCCTTCGGAACGTCGGCTCGTCCCGTGTTGTGTCGCCGGGCTGCGCGAGGGCCTCGTGGTCCAAAGGCTGGAGCTCCGGGCGGGTTTTGGCTCCCGGAGCGGTCGTCCTGAAAGGAAGACAGGGCTCGGAGAAAAAGAAAGGAGTTAAGGCAGGAAGAGAGTCCAGAGCGCAGCGCTCTGGGATCGGACCTTGCGCCCGGTCAGTGCGGGCCTCGAGGGCTCCTTGAAACCCCCCCCCCCACAGCTCTTAAAAGCTGCTGGACAGCAACGCTCGTCCCGGATCGTTGGCTGAAGAGAAGAGAAGAGGAAAAGTCTCGGTGCAGCACGGAGTTTTGTATTTCCGCGCGCTGCGATGACGTCATCAGTGCCTCGCTCGGGATTGGGTGCGCGTCGCTATCAGGCGCCGCCCCATCCCGCAAGGCATGCTGGGATTGTAGTTCATGGCACGGCGGCCATTTTAGGAGGCACATTAAAGTGCGTTTCAGGCTGGGGGGGTTGACCAGGGTTTCAAAGTTTGAATATACATTCACAAAATGTTCATAAACATTTATAAGTTCAGAGTTCACATGGGCATATGGGCGACGCCCTACAATTGACAGCTCATGAATCAATCAGATTGGATGAAGAATGACAGAAAACACGCTGATTGGCCACGGAGAAGAATCTTTGAGTAACCAATTAGAGACCAGCATGAAGTCACATGGAGGAAAAGTTTAAGAACATACAATACACTCATTTGGCCGGCGCCCCTCGCCATTGAAACCTATTTCTGTCTGCACAAAAAACAACTCTGAATAAACCCAGTATGGGATGGGAAGGCTTGGAAAATTAAGTCAGACACATTTTACGAGTGCACAGATGTGATAATTACTTTTTATTACGTAATTTATGTGTACTGTGTCTATATTTTTCCCTGTAATTTGAATGGGGGCGGCGCCCTAGCGCCCCCTATTGACAAGCCGCCACTGGTAGATTGGAATCCACAGTGATTGAGACCATGGAAGCAGACAACAGATTAACAGTAGTAGTAGTAGTAGTAGAAATCTTCTTTGATTTGAAGGGAAGTGTCGCAGGATGAGATACGGAGAGTTACGGATATATCAAACTCAATATCAGAAATGCAATCAGAGCTATCAGAACTGGGACAGAGTAACCCGGATGGACAGACCTAATACCCCATATTCTCAGAGCGCCACCCTGAGGATACTCAGAGGGACAGACAGTCAAATGCCATCTTCAAGTCCACAAAGCACACGTGGACCTATTGGACAAACTCCCATTAGGACCCAAACATATTAATTATATATTATCATATAGAGTGGTGTAGCACAATACAATATAAATATAGCATAACAATATAGTAATATCCAAATATAACAATCATTTTTATAATATTAGAACATATAACAAAATGATATCACCATACTATAATATATAACAATATAATAATACTATAGTTTAACATCCCATGAGATTTCATAACTTAATATAATAATACACTATGAAACAATATATCATGATAATGCCAGGAATAATTATTAGAATTAGAATTGGTCATTTATGTATTGCAATTCTTGTACCTGCTGGATCTACTGCCCTTACTTTTTAACAACTTGTGCTTTTTATTATTTAACCTCCTTTCTTATCATTTTATGTGTTATTTACTGTTTAATTGTGTCTTAATTGCTGCTTTTAATGTTGATGTAAAGCACTCTGAATGACCTTGTGTTGAATTGTGCTGTACAGATAAACTTTCCTTTCCTTCCCAGGCTGCAGAGCTGTTTGAAATCACTGGGGACGACAGCTGGACACGTCCGTCCTGGACGGCCAAGGAGGACACCGTCCCCGTCCTGCTGAGGGAGCTCACTGTGAGTAAAACACCACGCAATATTCCACAAAACTACTGTCATCCATTGAAGAATGCCGTGCATCATTTCCAGATCCACTGGTACTTATTTGTAAGGCAGAGATGTCACCTTGAAAGACTATTGTGCAAAACGTTTGTCTTGTTATATGAGGACTCAACAAGTAACACTCGAAGGTTTGTTAAGGAAAGAGTTTCATGACAGAGAGGGAGGGTAGGATTTAAGGGAAACATTACTACAATGAAAAGATTCTGCATAACTAATAATGCAGTAAGGCTATGGAACGGACTGAGTGGATCTGAAGCATCAACCAGTTTAAAAACAAATAGAAACAAATGATTTTTACAAGATACAGGGAGGAGGGGGTTTGAGGGGGTTTTGGTTGGATCTGCCGTTATGAGTCGTTTGTTTGTTCGTTTTATTTTATTTTTTGTATATTGGTGATACTGATATATTATTTTATTAATGGGTATATTTGCATGCATGTTTTTATTTATATTTTTGTCTCTTTTTTTTCTTCTTATTTACATTTACTTATTATTGATTATTATTGTTTTGTTTTGTTTTTACGACTGTTTCATATTCGAAATAAAAATTTCAATTCAATTCAACGACAAAGTGACTCGGTGACGATTTAGTGACTTGTGTTTGGCTTGGTTTGAATATTTTAGTGTTTTTATCTACTGATGTTTTAACTTATCTTGATTCTTATCTTGGGGCCGTCCTTCTTGTTCTTTGTTATTTTAGCCAAAGCTGTCGTCACTTTATCTATTCTGTGTTGTTGAGTGTATGGTTTTGGATTGTATGAGGAAGCACTCACTGTGAACCAAATTTACCCAAGGGTACTATAATAAATCTATCTATCTATCCATCTATCCATCTATCCATCTATCTATCCATCTATCCATCTATCCATCTACCCATCTATCCATCCATCCATCCATCTGTGTTGTCAGGCCGCGGTGTCGGCCCTGGAGGACGGGGTGGTGGCGGAGCGCCAGTGCACGTTGCTGCTGGAGCAGCACGAAGCAGCGCAGGACTGGCTCAGGGAGCAGGTGAAAGGCCTGGCCGCCCCTCCAGCAGACAGACACGCTCTCCACAGCGCTGCCAACAACCTCAAGGTGCGGGAAAAAAACACAATCAGTGCGTTTTCATGCAGTCAATAAAACCAGAATATTGGCAATAACCGAATTTGCACGGCCATGTAAACACCAATAACACCTTTGAATAACCCGAATTTGCTCATATTCCGGTTTTTAAAAACCCGAATATGAGCCCTGGGTTACTCCTTTTAAAACCTGAATATTGGGTCATGTAAACACCAAACGGAATATCCCATCAAATGGAACAGGAATTTGTTTTCTGTGCATGCTCTGTTCACAAGGAATCCTGGTCTTTTGAGTCCAGGAAGTTCTTCTAAACACGGAGAAACACAAGACCAGGAGGAGACTAATCACTTCATAAATGTAATGAAGGATATGAACATTTCTGCATTTGTAGACGGTAGAAAGTACCGGGATAGAAGATTTACAAGAAGGTGAGCGAAAAGTTGCGCGAAGCAGCATTTGTTTTGAATTTGGATACAGGAAGAAGAAGTGGAAATGACAGGAATTGCGTCATGATGTTCTCTGTGCGTCGCTGGTTTGATCCAGATATCCTGAATGATTAATTACCATGGAAACGGAATATTCTGAATGTTTCAGGAACCGGAATATTAGCAATAACCTGAATTTTGACTGCATGTAAACGTAGTCTGTGCGTTTACATGGGAAATTTAATTCCTCTTTAATTCAGAATTAAATTTAAATCCGATTTAAAATTAGTAAAAATTACCATTTAAACACCTAATTCCGAATTAAACTTAATTCCGAAGTAAGTGGCTGGTTTATTCTGATTTTAAATCCGAATAGAATAATTCCGTGATATGTATCCACTCATTCCTCTTTAAATTAATTCCGGTCTTTCTTTCTGCTCGTTCCCTCCCCCGTCTGTCTCCATGATCTTATATTCCACTGGACTGGTTTTCCAAACAAAGTTTCAAGATGCAGCAGCAGTAAACGCTGGTCAAGAGCAGAGACCATTTATTTAATAAATAGAAATCATTAAAAGAACAGATGGAAACAGGAAACATAAAAACTGTGAGCTTTTCAAAGTTGTAGCGGCTAAGTTAGTTTTTCTTCCGGTAGTTTAACTTCCGGTCCCCCCCCTATCCAATCAGAACCTTCCCAGCCCCCAGACCTGGAGAGGAATTGGAGAAAGACCATCAAACGTGTTTTCAATGTAAACCTCAATTCGGAATTACTATTTCTATGTAAACTGGAAGGAAAATAGTTTAATTCGGAATTATTTAATTCGTAATAATTAATTCCCAATTAAAAAACATCATGTAACCGTGGCCATTGATAACCAAGGGAGGCGTCTGTTTGGCTGGTTGCTGAAAAAAAAAACATAAAATAAATCTCCATCATGTAAAGATGTTTGAACATCCAGGAAGATGTGTGTCTTTTTTTCCTGATAATTCCAGTGTGTGTCGCTTCCTGTGTTCATGATCTGTTCCGGCTTTTTTCGGTTACAGGACATACTGTACATTATGTACGATGCCCAGTACTCGAGTTGTAAAAATAAATCAGGGGGGATGGTGGATTTGATCATATGGGGACAGATAATTTGTGCTGATTACAAATAATATAATATATTACAAATAATAGCAGTGACCAAAACACCTGCAGAAATACTGCAGGAATGACATAGCAGCAGTTAAATGCAGCCTTCTGTAAGCTTTAAATATCCACTGGGCTTACATCAAATACATCAAAACACAACAATAAAAAACACTTTTCTGAACTTATCAATATGACTCTGTCCTTCACAGGATAAGTAACATGGATCACTGCAAAAACTCACAATCTTAACAAGAATATTAGTCTTATTTCTAGTTAAAATGTCTCATTTTAGTAAAAAAATCTCATTACACTTAAAACAAGACTCATCACTGGAAAAAAACAACAATTTTCACCTGTTTCAAGTAGATTTTCACTTAAAATAAGTAGAAAAATCTGCCAGTGGGACAAGATTTTTTTTTGCTTGTAATAAGAAGATAAATCTTGTTCCACTGACAGATTTTCCTACTTATTTCAAGTGAAAATTTACTTGAAACAGGTGAAAAAATTGTCAAATAAGTTCTTTTTCTGGTGTTATTTTTCTGGTGATGACTCTAAATGTTGAAATAGCAGTAAAACCACATTCATTGATGGAATGACATAAGGGATGGAAAGGGGGGATGGAAGTTTTACAGGGGGATGATTTGGACCGTTTTTATTTCAGGGGGGGATGCCATCCCCCCTCATCCCCCCCTCAACTCCAGTACTGACTATGTCCATTCTCAAATCTGGCACCAACCGATGCTTGGAATCTTGAATTTTATATAATTTAAGCACCTCCCGAGCTAACGGCAGCCTCCCTAAACATCCTCCCCCCCTTCTTGTGGTTGCAGGCTCTGCTCCAGACGGTGGAGAGGGAACACAGGGAGATGAAGGAGCTGGATTGTGCCAGAGACAGTCTGCTGGGCCTGTGCACCCCCGGAGGGCGGGACGCCCTGGGCCTGGAGGTCGGCCAGCTCCACGACCTCTGCGCCGGCTCGGAGCGGGAGCTGCGCGAGCGCCTGGCGGCCTGTGAGGAGCGGTCGGCAGAGCTGGACCGCCAGTCGGCCGCGGTGACCCGCGGGCTGACAGAGAGAGCTGCAGCGCTGCAGTGGGAGCTCCGCTCGCTGGACCAGGCGCTCACGTACACCGAACCACAGGACAACACGGCTCAGCTGCAGCAGCACTGGCACAGCCTGCAGGTCACTGGCCGCTTTTACTCTTTTTGTATACAAAACTTTTTTCATTTCCTCTGCAGATCTTTTTCATTTCTTGTTGAGTTCTATGGAGCCAAATCAAGGCCAAATGTGTTTTGCTAATTTGAAAATAAAATTGTAATTGAAAAACTAAGATTTGAACCTGAAAATTCAAGTTTTGATCATGATCATGATCATGCCACGCCCCCTACGCCAGATCAGGGCCAAAAGTCTGAAACTGAAAAAAAGATCTGAAACTGAAAAAAAAGATGTGAAACTGAAAAAAAAAGATGTGAAACTGAAAAAAAAAGATGTGAAACTGAAAAAAAATAAAAAGATCCGAAACTGAAATAAAAAGATCTGATACTGGAAAAAGAAAATTGAAACTGTAAAAAAATAAGTTCATAATCAAAACTTGAATTTTCAGGTTCAAATAATGTATATATATATATATACCGGTATATGTTCATTTTCAGTTTTAAGTATCTAAGAATGTTATATACGCTGGATTTGAAACACCAGAATGACTATTGGGTTAAATTGCAGACTTTGAGTACCATGTAATAAATTCCCAATAATGTAATAAGGTATTACATTATCAGTAAAAATGTTATTACAATATCAGTCAGGATATTTTATTACATTATTAGGGAAGTTATTACATTATTGGGTTTTATTACATTTTCGATTGAGTTAAGTGCAAATTTTATTACATTTTCAGGCGTTATTACATTATAGGAAATTATTACATTATAGGAAATTATTATATTATTGGGTGCTACATGTGTCACTGATGTGACGTTCTGTCCCTCTCTATCAGAACTGTGAAAGGTCTCTGGAGGATCTGGGAATCAAAGTCCAGGACCTGCATGGGGATGTGAGACCGGCGTCTCCCACCAGCGAGCTTCCTGCAGAAATCCTCAGCGTGGTGGAATCTTTACGCCAGCAGCATGCCAGGTATTTGGCATTTCCTTCTTTAAATAATGTTGCTGTCATGTATAAACTACAACGATGCTCCAACAAATAGATGTCACCTCCTCCACAACTCTGATTTAACCCTTGTAGTGTCTTTGGGTCAAAATGACCTAATTCTCCTGGTCCTTCTTCCCTCCTGCTCTCTCCTTCCTTCTCCCTTCCTCTTTTCTCCCTTCCTTCCTTCCTTCCTTCCTTCCTTCCTTCCTTCCTTCCTTCCTTCCTTCCTTCCTTCCTCCCTTCCTTCCTTCCTTCCTTCCTTCCTTCCTTCCTTCCTTCCTTCCTTCCTTCCTTCCTTCCTTCCTTCCTCTTTCCCTTCCTTCTTCCCCCTGCTCTCTCCTTCCTTCCTTCCTTTTTTCCCTTCCTTCCTTCTTTCCTCCTGCTCTCTCCTTCCTTCTTCCCTTCCTTCCTTCCTTCCTTCCTTCCTTCCTTCCTTCCTTCCTTCCTTCCTTTTCCCTTCCTTCTTCCCCCTGCTCTCTCCTTCCTTCTCCCTTCCTCTTTTCTCCCTTCCTCTTTTCTCCCTTCCTTCCTTCCTTCCTTCCTTCCTTCCTTCCTTCCTTCCTTCCTTCCTTCCTTCCTTCCTTCCTTCCTTCCTTCCTTCCTTCCTTCCTTCCTTCCTTCTTTTTTCCCTTCCTTCCTTCTTTCCTCCTGCTCTCTCCTTCCCTCTTTCCTTTCTTCCTTTCTTCCTTCCTCCCTTCCTTCCTTTTTCCCTTCCTTCCTTCCTTCCTTCCTCTTTCCCTTCCTTCTTCCCCCTGCTCTCTCCTTCCTTCCTTCCTTTTTTCCCTTCCTTCCTTCTTTCCTCCTGCTCTCTCCTTCCTTCTTCCCTTCCTTCCTTCCTTCCTTCCTTCCTTCCTTCCTTCCTTCCTTCCTTCCTTCCTTCCTTCCTTCCTTCCTTCCTTCCTTCCTTCCTTCCTTCCTTCCTTCCTTCCTTCCTTCCTTTTCCCTTCCTTCTTCCCCCTGCTCTCTCCTTCCTTCTCCCTTCCTCTTTTCTCCCTTCCTCTTTTCTCCCTTCCTTCCTTCCTTCCTTCCTTCCTTCCTTCCTTCCTTCCTTCCTTCCTTCCTTCCTTCCTTCCTTCCTTCCTTCCTTCTTTTTTCCCTTCCTTCCTTCTTTCCTCCTGCTCTCTCCTGCTCTCTCCTTCCCTCTTTCCTTTCTTCCTTTCTTCCTTCCTCCCTTCCTTCCTTTTTCCCTTCCTTCCTTCTTTCCTCCTGCTCTCTCTTTCCTTCTTCCCTTCCTCTTTTCTCCCTTCCTTCCTTCTTTCCTTGTTTTCTCCCTTCCTTCCTTCTTTCCTTGTTTTCTTCCTTCCTTCCTTCCTTCCTTCCTTCCTTCCTTCCTTCCTTCCTTCCTTCCTTCCTTCCTTCCTTCCTTCCTTCCTTCCTTCCTTCCTTCCTTCCTTATTTTCTCCCTTCCTTCCATCCTTCTTTTCTCCCTTCCTTCCTTCCTTCCTTCCTTCCTTCCTTCCTTCCTTCCTTCCTTCCTTCCTTCTTTCCTCCCTTCTTCCCTTCCTCCTTCCTTGACCCAAAGCCAGCACAAGGGTTAAGATAAGGCCAGCTTTACTTTTGCGATGACGCCTGTAGGACGATGAAACAGTTGTTCTGAGTTCTATGCTGGTGTACGTGTTTCAGTTTGCTTTCTAATTCTTATTGACAGCAACATGGAAGTAATTAGTTCTCTTACTCATAACCTGTTTGAAGTTTGTTGAACCTGCTGTCTTGAATAATGAAATTTAATGAGTACATGTTTCTTTTATATCTGTTTTGATTTCTCACAAATTAGAATAGAATAGAATACTTTATTGTCACTATGCATGGGTGCAGTGAGATTAAAAGCAGCATCACCTTTCCAGTGCAAGACAGTGCAAACAGTGTCGAATCAATATATTATATATATATATACAAGAAATATAAAATAATATAAAAAGCTTAAAAAGATTAAGGTGCATTTTTATACAGGACTGTCTCAGAAAATTAGAGTTTGTGATTTTCTGATTACAAAAACAAAAATGTCATACATTCTGGATTCATTACAAATCAACTGAAATATTGCAAGCCTTTTATTATTTTAATATTGCTGATTATGGTTTACAGTTTAAGAAAACTCAAATATCCTATCTCAAAAAATTAAAATATTCTGGGAATCTTAATCTTAAACTGTAAACCATAATCAGCAATATTAAAATAATAAAAGGCTTGCAATATTTCAGTTGATTTGTAATGAATCCAGAATGTGTGACACTTTTGTTTTTTTAATTGCATTACAGAAAATAAAGAACTTTATCACAATATTCCAATTTTCTGAGACAGGTCTGTATAGTCAAATCAAGACCTGAGATCCTATTTACAGATAATTACACATAATTACACATGTGGTGGAATATTGCACAGAATGGCCCGGAAAGGTATTGCACGGTAAAAACAGTAATTGCACATGAAGACATTCACATTTTGTTCAGGGCGGTTAATGCGGTTAGGGAAAAAGCTGTTTTTCAGTCTGTTAGTTTTGGACCTGATGACTCTGTAGCGTCTTCCTGAAGGACGCAGGTCAAACCGGTCAGAGCCGGATTGGTGGGAGCTCATTCATTTGTTACCATGCTGCTCTTTTTGTGATTATTGTGTACTTCAAGCATTCAACGTGCACATTGTTGTTTTAAGAAATGTAAATTGAATCCGCCCACAGTCTACAGTCCAGACTGAGCGAGCACCAGGGTTCCTGCTCTGCAAACACAGCGGGCTGTCTGAGGGATTGTCTTCATGCCCTGCAGCAATGGAAGCAGCCGCCCCCTGCAGACCCTGCAGCATCTCTGCAGGTACCGTTCTTTCAGAGTGTTTAATGTTTGCCTGTCCTGACTGTGGTTCAGTAACACCACCCTCACAGTTTCATACAAATCATAAATACCATGAAACTGTCACTTCGAAAAGCTGTCTAGCACATCTAGCAATATTCATATATTTTTCATATATTTGTATGGATGCTGTCCTTTTGCTCATAATACAACATATAAAATGTGCATTAATAACTTTTCCATGTACAGATTTGAGCAGGGGTGAAAGTAGATTAAAGTTCTTGCTGGTACTACGACCCCAACCTTCATGGCTTGTTCTCCTCCCACCTCCAGCTTCTTCATCCCTGAACACGCATTACATTTTTTAACGCCTGCATGGTGTAGAAATTAGAAACACAACACTGTGTAGGCCTATAGCAAATGATTTATTTAAATGGTGTAAAGGCCAGTCCGGACCAAAGATTGTCACAAAATAATTTGTAAATGTTGACAAAACTTTCAAAATCACAACAATTTGTTTTGTTTCAAATTAGAATAAATTTACAGTTAAATTCATCAGCAGCTGAACAGTTAACAAGTCTCTGTCTTTGAATTTTCAGAACATTGGGCACATAAATGAAAGAAGAGATGATGATGAGTAAAATGTCTCAAAATGTCTCTTTCAATGTGTGCATTGAAATGGAAAATAACTTCTTAAGCATTTTTTTCATAAAAAAAAAACGTTTTTTTGCCATTTTTTTCTTTTTTTTTTCCTGAAACGAGGAATTAAAACCAATCACAAATATGCTGGTAATGTGTCAGCCAACCACAAAAATCTTTGGAATTTTGGTGGAATCATTTATTTTTTGTCCTTTGTCCCCGTCGGCGCAAATGACATAAATAAAGTGCGTAGTTTGGTCGTGAAAAAATAAAAAGTAAACAATAAATCAAACGCTCCCTTCCATGCAGTGTGTGTGTTTAGGAAATAAAGACTGGAATATGCTATTCACAAAAGCACAAATAGTGGGGTTTTATCAATATTTATATCGTACAAATATTAAAAAAATTATTCGTACGAAAAAACAGGTAGTGTAGCAAGATTATATCGTATGTCCATCTCTCCTCCACTGGCTGAGTGGTCAGCGTCGCCGTCTTTGGTGTGAGAGATCAAGAGTTCGAGACCCGCTGTATGCAAAGATTATTGTCAGTAATTCGTTAGTTTTTTTTCCCGGTACTGCACTGAATCCTTTGGTGGTACGGAGTACCGGATCGTACCGGCTTACTTTCACCCCTGGATTTGAGGCCACCGAACACCCTTTTACTGTTTTTCCTCTTGGTTTCAGATGCTACTAGAAGGTGAGAGGTTGCAGGCCGACCTGCAGAAAGCCCTGTCTCACCGGGAGTTTCTAACAGCCTGTCTGACACCAGGCGTGTTTGAAACACTGCAACAGGAGTGTGCAGAGACACTCAGAGATGTAGATGTGCACAAGGCTTCTCTAAATCTGAGCTTAAAGGTATTCAAATTGGTTTGAACGTTCATGCCAATTATGTGTTTTGGGCTTGTAAACAACTTGTTGTAACCGGCTTACTTTTCAAGTAATTCCCATCTTTTTTTTCCCCAAAGGAACTTGATCAAAAGGGCGAAACACAGCCTGAAATGCAGTCCTCTGAAGTTGTTCTTGGTGATCTGGAGGAGACAAAGACCTCTTTTGTTGTCCCGCCACGGAAACAGAAACGTTCACTTGAACTTGTTCCAGAGGAGACTCAAAAGGCTCTTTCAGAACAATGTACGTTTTTGCCACCGAGGCGAAGGTCAAGGAGCTCAAAACACATTGAACAGCAGGAACTTCAAATGGAGGAGCAAACGGAAGTGACTGCAGAAACAGAAACCAAAGTGATACCGGTCAGGAGAAAGTCAAAGAGTCTTGACATTTTGACAGATCCAATGGTGTCTTCGGAAACTGAGAAAGAAACTGCTTTCAGATCAGAAGTGGTAGCAGATACATCTGAAACTGCTGATGATCTTAAACCAACCAGTGAAAAGTCAGAGTGTTCAAATGTTGGACTAGAACATACTGATGTAGCAGACTCCAAGGAAGGACTGGACAATGTACCAACTGTGGAAGAGATAAGGGAGCAGACTGAGAATGCTGTTGTTGAGGACATCAGCCCAGTAGATGAGAGTATTGAAACTCTTGAAGATAAAATTATTCAAGAAAAGGAGGTGGCTACGGGCCTTCTTGAAACAAGTGAAAAGTTTGAAATGACAGTTGGTTTTCATACTGAGGAAATGGAAAGCTCAACTGAACCTCTCCAATCGGAGACTCCTGTGCCTACTGTCATCAGGCCATCTCAAACTCCAGACACAGAAATACCTGAGTCTGAACACAGATCTGAAGGGGTTTCAGAACAACCTAGCGGCCAGTCTACAAAAGAGGACCTGGGTCCTCCAATCCAGAGTCCTCTCTCTTTTAAAACGACAGAGATGGCAAATGTAGATGATTACACTGACAAGATATGGGAAAACAAAGCAGATATCCAGCAGGGATTTTTAGTCAGTGATGTAGTTGATGTCGAGATAAAGCGAGATGAGCCTCTTCCCCCTTCTGACACTGCGGACACACCAAATATAGCAGATTACACTGACAAGCTATTGGAAAACACAACAGAGGTCAATACGAGGTATTTAGTCCTTGATGTACCTGATATAGGGCTCACAGAGACATGTGAGATAAAGCAAGCTCATGAAGAGACTGTAGCCCAAAAGGATTCCACCACACCAACCTCTGCTGTCTCTACAAAGGACATGCCTCACGAGGGAAAGACAGAGTTGGAAGAAATACACCCATCTGTGGGTGAAGAAATTAATCTAAATGAACCTGTGGGTCAGACAAAGCTAGCTGAACAGGAAACCCTGCAAGAAAGACCTGAAGACATCAAGGATCATCATGTTGAGGAAATCCAAGTACCGACATTTGGTAAAGATGATACCCCAGAGATGCAGGTACAAACAAGGGCTGAAGAAACCATTTTCCAGAATGAAAGTCCACCAGAAGTGGACTTTCTCTCTGAATGTCCAGAGGAACGGGCTCAAACAGACTCTGCTCATCTCGAGACCCCTGCATCTGAAGCTTTGCCAGAACATGAGACAAAATTGAAAGAAATAGACATATATGAGCAAGATCTAGTGAAACCAAGTGAATCTGAGACTAAAGTTGAGCTTTTCCAACATGAAGAGGAGAAACAAAAATCAGTTGGAGAACAAAGTTTCCAGGATGATCATCCTACTTTGCTAACACATGGTGAGGCCAGTGCACCAGTAATGCCTAATGAAGAAGCTACCACACCAGAGATTCCTCCAGATGCCCACCATGAATTGGATGAGAGGTCTGTTGCAGAAAAGACTACGTACAAAGGCGATGAAATGCCCAGCTTACAGTTAGATACACAGAAGCAACAAACCACATCTGTTGCAACTCCAGAAGTGACAAAGACAGATACGGATCAAACAAGTACTGAGTGTGAACACACATCTAAAGAGGTTCTACAACAAACCCTTGCTCACTCTGCTGAAAGAGACTTGGGTACAGACTCTCAAATGGAGCTTCCTCTCCCTTCTGACACTGCAGACACACCAAATATAGCAGAATACTTGGACACGCTATGGGAAAACACAACAGAGGTCAATACGAGATATTTAGTCCTTGATGTACTTGATACAGGGATCACAGACACATGTGAGATAAAGCAAGCTCATGAAGAGACTGTAGCCCAAAAGGATTCCACCACACCAACCTCTGCTGTCTCTACAAAGGACATGCCTCACGAGGGAATGACAGAGTTGGCAGAAATACACCCATCTGAGGATGAAGAAATGAATCTAAATGAACCTGTGGGTCAGACAAAGCTAGCTGAACAGGAAACCCTGCAAGAAAGACCTGTAAATATCAAGGATGGTGATGTTCAGAAAGAGCAGTTTTTTTCTAAAAATGACAGTGCAGAGATTCAGGTTGGAACATCTGTACAAACAGGATCTGAAGTATGCATTCAACAGAGTGATGTAGCTATAGGTCCAGTTGAGGACAATAGCACATCCGTTGCTTCACTGAATGAGCCAAGCATAGATACCGTTGAAACCATCATTCAGAGTGAAAGTGCACAAGAAAGCTGTGTTAAATCTCAAGGTGAGCAGTCTCAAACAGACTCTGCTCAGCCTGAGCCTCCTGCTTTCAAAGCATTGCCTGAATATACATCAGAATTGATAGAAATAAGCTTATTTGAGCAAGATATTGGGAAGCCAACACAATTCAATGAAGAGCATTTCACATTGAAGAAAATATATGGTGGGCCTGAGGTCCATGTTCTTCAACTTGATATACAGAGCAGTTCAAAAGACCATGAAACAACTTCTGTTGTAAGAGAGGACGAGGCAAGCATAGACATACTTCCAATAAATCAGATTGACACGGGGAAGGAAGAGATTGTGGTCGATGTTACTGCAGAAAATGCTGAAAAAGAGATTATTAAGATAAACATTCATGAGGATAAGACTCTTTATCAAAGCAATGTGGCTCAAAAGGATTCGTCTACACTTACCACTCTTGTTTATGGCCCGGTACAACCAAACGAGGCCACTTTCATAGACATAAGCTTATATGAAGGAGACATAGCAAGTCCAGATCAAACTGAAAGTGAGACAGAACTCTTTAAAACCACAAAGGACAGACCTGCAAAGGGCAAGGAAGATGATGTCCAACAAGACAATCCTGAACTGTCAAACCAAAAGGTTGATGATTTTTCCAAGAACCCAGAAGAAAAATCTGTTCAGATAGAGACACTCCAGAGGGAGCCTGAAGTGCGTCGTTTACAAATAGATGTACCAACATGGTTTGAAGAGCGTGAAAACACTGATGATCCAATAGTAGACAGAACGGCATCAGAGAATGCAGCAGTGCCCCGAGCAGTAACTGACACGAAACCTGAACAGACCAAGGACTACTCTGAGAGTCCCATCTCTCTCCCGAGTACTGTTGAAGCAACTTCAGATGTGATAAATGAACCAGAATTGGTCTCAGGCCAGACGCAAACTACTGTTTTGGGACAATATGAAGTTTTGCCACCAAGGCGAAAGTCAAGGTATTCAAAACGTCTACAAAAACACAGTGAAAAGCAGGCCGACCAGATGGAGGAAGATGCAGAAGGTCAAACATTTGTTTTGAGCTCAACAGAACAAAGTATTGATGTGGAACCTGAAGAAAACAAGGAATTCTCCGAGAGCCTGAAAGCTTCTACTCCACAAATGGAAACAGAACCTTTTGAAACAATTGAAATGAAAGAAAACAAACCCCTTCCAACCAGAAGACGATCCAAAGTTCAAAAGGTCCTACCAGAACATACTACTGACGAGGTGACAGAAACCAAACATGAACCTGACAGTCTAAAATGTTTGGCGGAGAAAACTAAGGTGGCCGTGGAAAAAACTAAAGTTATACCAGCCAGGAGGAAGTCAAAGAATCTTGACATTGTGACACCGTCAGAGCCAATCCCTGTGGAAAAAGATGTTGACCCAAAGATGGCCGTTGGAGAAACAATAGTTGTACCGGCCAGGAGGAAGTCAAAGAATCTTGACATTGTGACACAGTCAGAACCAATCCCTGGGAGTAAAGATGTTGACCCAAAGGTGGTTGTGGGAGAAACAATAGTTATACCGGCCAGGAGGAAGTCAAAGAATGTTGACATTGTGACGCCGTCTGAGCCAATCCCTGTGAGTAAAGATGTTGACCCAAAGGAAACCAAACAAGAACCTGAAGAATATTCAGCACTCCGGGAGATCGTTACAGTAGTAAGACCGACTACATTTGTACCACCCAGAAGAAGGTCAAAGGCTAAAGAGCTTTCCCTCAGTCTTGCCGAGGTACCTCAGAAGAAAGATGAGTCTGAAGGCCGTCAATCCTCAGCTGGTGGACTTGAATTAGTAACTGTAACTTCAGCTCATGAGGTTCAGCTTGAGGAATTGGACTGTCCAGTCAGTTCCGTAATAACATCTAAAACTTCAGACACAGAATTAGAGGAGTGTGAACACACATCTAAAGAGGTTCTACAACAAACCCTTGCCCACTCTGCTGAAAAAGACTTGGATACAGACTCTCAAATGGAGCTTCCTCTCCCTTCTGACACTGTGGACACACCAAATATAGCAGAATACACTGACAAGCTATGGGAAAACACAACAGAGATCGATACGAGGTATTTAGTCCTTGATGTACTTGATACAGGGATCACAGACACATGTGAGATAAAGCAAGCTCATGAAGAGACTGTAGCCCAAAAGGATCCCACCACACCAACCTCTGCTGTCTCTACAAAGGACATGCCTCACGAGGGAATGACAGAGTTGGCAGAAATACACCCATCTGAGGATGAAGAAATGAATCTAAATGAACCTGTGGGTCAGACAAAGCTAGCTGAACAGGAAACCCTGCAAGAAAGACCTGAAGACATCAAGGATCATCATGTTGAGGAAATAAAAGTACCAACATTTGGTAAAGATGATACCCCAGAGATGCAGGTACAAACAAGGGCTGAAGAAACCATTTTCCAGAATGAAAGTCCACCAGAAGTGGACTTTCTCTCTGAATGTCCAGAGGAACGGGCTCAAACAGACTCTGCTCATCTCGAGACCCCTGCATCTGAAGCTTTGCCAGAACATGAGACAAAATTGAAAGAGATAGCCATCTATGAGCAGGATATAGTGAAACCAAGTGAATCTGAGACTAAGGTGGAGCTCTTACAACATGAAGCAGAGAAACAAAAATCTGTTGGAGAACAAATTTTCCAAGATGATCCTCCTACTTTGCTAACACGTGGTGAGGCCAGTGCACCAGTAATGCCTAATGAAGAAGCTACCACACCAGAGATTCCTCCAGATGCACACCAGGAACTGGATGAGAGGTCTGTTGCAGAAAAGACTACGTACAAAGGCGATGAACAACAAACCGCATCTGTTGCAACTCCAGAAGTGCCAAAGACAGATACGGATCAAACAAGTACTGATTGTGGAGACATTGTGAAAAAAGAAAACCAGATTTTTGCTGCTGTAGATCCTGAATTGTCTGTAACTGAGGTTATGGCAAGAGAAGACAATGACAAAGAAGAAGGAGTAAAAGAACTTGAAAGTTCAGCTGAATGGTCTGTCTCTGCAGCTAGTGTTCCAGAAGCAAAGCTCTTGTCGTCCACAGAGAAGTCACAAAGCCCTACAGCTTCCCCAGAACCTTCTGACGAGGTGGAACCTCAGGCCATGGTGGACACACCAAATATAGCAGAATACTTGGACAAGCTATGGGAAAACACAAAAGAGGTCAATACGAGATATTTAGTCCTTGATGTACCTGATATAGGGATCACAGGGACATGTGAGATAAAGCAAGCTCATGAAGAGACTGTAGCCCAAAAGGATTCCACCACACCAACCTGTGCTGTCTCTACAAAGGACATGCCTCATGAGGGGAAGACAGAGTTGACAGAAATACACCCATCTGAGGATGAAGAAAGGACTCAGACAGACATGCAAGAACATGTTGCTAAGCTCCTGTCTCAGCCCACGGTGGCTCCTATGATCCACATGGATGAACAAACAATTACAACGGAGAAGAGTGGTGTACAAGAAGAAGAAACAACGCCTGAAACGGAGGATGAAGGAAGAGAAAGGACCGTCAGTGCTGAGCTACCGCTCCAAACGACCGATGACATGAATCTTCAGGGAGTGACTTTACCAGAGGTAAGTCATGATTGGTTTGTTGGGGGAACTTACTAATCTTGATCTTATGACAGGTTTCAAAATCAAAGCTCTCACCAAAGGGGGGTTATTTTTTCCCCGCAGAAGATTGCAGGAAGAAAATGCTGCATTTGTGGTTCTGGTTTACATCTCTATGCAACAAATTTGCATGATTGCTAACTAGTAGAGCTCTTCCCCAATCAGCAGAGCATCCTGTCTGAGTGGAGTTGAGGCAATATAGGATAGATGTAGTATATAAAACCGATATTATATATAAATATACGTTTTTCCTATTTTTTGTCACATCCTTAGGACATTCTTAATACAATTACTGACCTTGTTGGGGTCAGTCATACGTAAGGGGACCAAAGCCAGATCCCACTGGGGTATATGTTGGGATTCTGGTGTGGTTTGGAGGTCAGGTGTGCTGAAGCATCAACTCACATTAGATTGAGGTTACATTTAGCCCTTGTTGAAGAATATTATCAAAACCAGTTCAGAAGTCCTCTGTGGTATAGTGAGTTTTATTCAATAAGCCGGCGGTGAGCAGACCTACACAGTGCATGTCTGGGTTGGTGTGCTGACCAAGAATGGTTGAAATCATGACTCTTTATACAGTAAGTTCAAAGCACAAAAGGCAATAATCAACAAGCCAAGTGAGAGACAAAAACAATTTACAGTCAGATGTGATCTGTGGCCAAATGCTGTTATCAGGCATTTGGCATGACTGTCACTAAGTTCTAAATTACCCCATAGGGTGTTCTCGTGATTCAAGTCTGTGGCCAAATGAGTTGGTATTAACATAGCAGTCAGTCAGGAACTTTGTCATATGGCATTCCCGTGGTTCAAGTCTGTTCAAAGGTGTCGCCCCTGCAGGGGGTAGGAACCTGGAGTTTCACGTCAGCCACGGTGTCACAATGCCTCATCACCCTATAGTCATCATTTTTGCATTAGGCTGAACAAAATGAATTTAAGTCAATCCCATGAGCCAACAAGGGTGCTCGTTGGTGGATTTACCGTAGCGTGTTAAAGCTTTGATGTCTTAATGGCACATTTGGAAAAGACTAGAGTTACAGTTTGATAGGAAAGGTTGCCACTAGAAACCACTTCTCCTAAAAGAAAGTAGCAGTTGTTCAAAGCGTAGATAATTGACCTTGAAGAACTTCAAACACCAACTTTGAAGTAAAACCATAAATAACACTTCATTGTTGAAAGTTGATGAATCAGCTTGTTTGCAGCCGTAGGACTTGGTCGAATCCAAGAGAGCTGTGCAAAAACGAATGGCAGTACAGTTTATTAACTTTTGCAACGCCGTGAAGAAAAGTGGGTCAAAAATACTCCACAACAGAGAGAATTTGAGAAATCAATAAAGAAAACACTGTATATTGTATATTTGTATACTGTATATTTTGGTGTCCTGATATTGACTTTATGTGCTTTATTTTTTTGTTTAACTGGAATTATACTGTAAGTCCAGAATAAACATGACACTTGTTTTCTTTCTTGTTGGTTTCGCTCTGTTTTTAGCAGTAATATGCGATTGTGAGATCAAAATATTCTGAAATAAATACTATTGTTTCACGTCCAAAACAGGAGCCGTTGTCAAGCTGCGACACAGCATGGGCAGAATGGCTTCAGGCCGTCGACGAATCACCCGATGTTGTCCTGGCGGAAGAACGCGGTGTCGAAGACGTGTCCCCTGAACAAGGACAGGACACACCGGCTGTGGAGACTTCAGCCATGGAGAGCATCTTTGCAGAGATACAGAAGCTCACAGAGGGAGGAGCCATAAACCAGCTCATTAAGGTATTATTATCGTTAGCATTCCTCTCCGCTACGCTCTCTCTGTTGAATAATACAGGTAGAATTCAAATTCTGTCTCATTTATATCAGTTTAAATTAAACTATAGCTCTTAACCCTGGTGCTGTCTTCGGGTCAAGGAAGGAGGAAGAGAAGGAAGGAAGGAAGGAAGGAAGGAAGGAAGGAAGGAAGGAAGGAAGGAAGGAAGGAAGGAAGGAAGGAAGGAAGGAAGGAAGGAAGGAAGGAAGGAAGGAAGGAAGGAAGGAAGGAAGGAAGGAAGGAAGGAAGGAAAGAAGGAAAGAAGGAAAGAAGGAAGGAAAGAAAGAAAGAAAGAAAGAGAGGATGGATGGATGGATGGATGGATGTACGAGGGGAGAAAAGAGGAAGGAGAGAGCAGGAGGAAAGAAGGACAGGAGAATTAGGTCATTTTGACCCAAAGACAGTACAAGGGTTAATCCAGATCAAAAGTGTATTATCTTAATGTTGATCTCTCTGTTCTGACTTGTGTCTATAGTCTAAACCGCAGGAGGAGGACGTTACATCTCTGGTCACGTCTCTCTGTGATCGGGACTTCCGTCTCATCAGACTGGTGTCTAGAGTCCTCAGTATTAAGACGAGTTCTGCTGAGCTGAGCCCGGCAGCCATGGCCCGCCAGCTGGACGGAGTTCAGGTAAGAGGACGCTGCTCGCAGACCTCCGTCTCTACGTCCAAACCTCCATCTCTACCTCCAAACCTCCGTCTCTACGTCCAAACCTCCGTCTCTACGTCCAAACCTCCATCTCTACCTCCAAACCTCCGTCTCTACGTCCAAACCTCCGTCTCTACGTCCAAACCTCCGTCTCTACGTCCAAACCTCCGTCTCTACGTCCAAACCTCCGTCTCTACGTCCAAACCTCCGTCTCTACGTCAAAACCTTCGTCTCTACGTCCAAACCTCCGTCTCTACGTCCAAACCTCCGTCTCTACGTCCAAACCTCCGTCTCTACGTCCAAACCTCCGTCTCTACGTCCAAACATCCGTCTCTACGTCCAAACCTCCGTCTCTACGTCCAAACCTCCGTCTCTACGTCCAAACCTCCGTCTCTACGTCCAAACCTCCGTCTCAACGTCCAAACCTCCGTCTCAACGTCCAAACCTCCGTCTCTACGTCCAAACCTCCGTCTCAACGTCCAAACCTCCGTCTCAACGTCCAAACCTCCGTCTCAACGTCCAAACCTCCGTCTCAACGTCCAAACCTCTGTCTCAACGTCCAAACCTCCGTCTCAATGTCCAAACCTCCGTCTCAACGTCCAAACCTCTGTCTCAACGTCCAAACCTCTGTCTCAACGTCCAAACCTCCGTCTCAATGTCCAAACCTCCATCTCAATGTCCGTTTCCAGAAGCTGTTCTGGTTGTGTGATGCAGTTCAATAATGTAACCCCTAGGGATGCAACGGTTCTCGGTATAAAACCCAACCGTTCGTTCGCCCTCCACCAATGAAAACACTCCACCCATGTTACAGGGAGTCAAGGAATAAAAGGCAGTTTACCATTTAAAAGTGTTGTGTTCAGTAACTGTTTTACATTTGAAAGAGTTTCTTAAAGATACAGTATGTTATACTATTGTATTTAGTATAGTGTGTACTGTACTTACTGTACTGAGTTGTCAAGATTAAGAGTTGACTGTTGACTTAAAAGAATTATAGTAATTTACATTTTGAAAATTGACAAGCAAAATTAAACAGATAATTTTGGAAAAAAAAGCTCTCTTTATGCACATAACAAACCGAAACCGAACCGAACCGTGGGCTACCTGAACCGTTGCACCCCTAGTAACCCCTGTAGCACCCTATAATGTAATAATTTCTTATAATGTAATAATTTCCTGAAAATGTAATAACGCCTGAAAATGTAATAAAATTTGCACTTAACTCAATCGAAAATGTAATAAAACCCGATAATGTAATAACTTCCCCAATAATGTAATAAAACATCCTGACGGATATTGTAATAACATTTTTTACCAATAATGTAATACCATATTATGTTATTGGGAATTTATTACATGGTACATGGTTTCAAATCCAGTGTATATAACATTCTTAGATACCTAAAACACAAAATGTAGAACTCTGGACTGAAAATGAACATATATATTACATTATTTGTCAAGTATTACATTATCAGTTTTGGAAAAGAAAAAAAGACCCAATTGAAAATGTAATAAATTCCCAATAATGTAATAAGGTATTACATTATCGGTAAAAATGTTATTACAATATCCGTCAGGATATTTTATTACATTATTGGACCGTAAAGTTATTACATTATTGGATTTATTACATTTTCGATTGAATTAATGGAAATTTTATTACATTTTCAAGCGTTATTACATTTTCAGGAAATTATTACATTATATGGTGCTACAGGGCTACCGGAACCGTTGCACCCCTAGTAACCCCTCATGTTCTAAATCTGGTAATCAATAATAACAAATTCACATTGGCCTGACCAATAGTGCGACAGGGAGCAGGTCAGTACTGATCAGAATGGCTTAGACAGAATTTTTGAATAACTTTATCTTCACTTTCACACTGTAGGAGTGCAGGGAAGCTCTTCAGCTCCAGGTGTCGAGGTTCTCCCAGCTGAAGGCGGCTGATGCTGAGAATCGGGATGCCCTGGAGCAGTTGGAGAACAGGTGGAGTGCTGCAGATCAGGAGGCGGCTGCCGTGGTCCAGATGAAGGAAGAGCAGCTGCAGCTGGTGACGGATTACTGCAAACTGTTGGAAACAGCAAAGACCACCATGGAGAGACTGACGTCGGAGCTGGATACTGTGAAAACGTGAGTTTTATTTCATTTCAGTGAACCTGTAACCGTGTGACCACACGGTTACAGGTTCACTTTCATTCACTTTCAGTGAATAAAAGTAATTTAAAACTGTATGCTAGCCAATTTGGCTGGTTTTAAGATGATTGTACTGTACTTTTATTCATTTGTTTTATTCTATTCTATTTTTGCACTGTATCTGTCTTTGTTGTGATATGTCATGCATGCTGTATTTGTTTTTATGTCTATTGTGCATTTTTAATTTAATTAACACATTAAAACAGTCTATTAACATCTGGCGAAGGGACTGCCGATGAAAATTAGCTAAAAAAATTCGGCTAAGATTTACTTTCTGCAAGGAAACATTGATCAATGTACACTGTCAATGTACATAAAACCTGTTTACATACGTAAACATTCGTTTTCTTTTAGTTTTCTAAAACTCAAGCATGGATTTGACGGCGTTTTAAAGTACGATATCAAATAGTTGATTCAGATATTAGTCTTTTGGCTAGTTTTGACCTTTATGTGTATAACAAATGCTCCGTCTGGATACTTAACACTAAACTATGACCCTATGTTTTTTTTTGATTGATTGATTTAATTTATTTTGTACATGTAAAAAGACAACAATTAAAAGAGAAGATAAGAAAAAAAAACAAAGAATGTCATCCTTTAACACTTAATATCTTAATTTACATGTGCAAAAAGGAGTAGGAAGAAGTGTAAACTTATTTAATCCTACCCCCATTCACTAATCATTTATTAAGTATTCATAATAACTAACTATACTATAATTATACTCACACACTTACCAATACATACTTATTATATATTATATTATTATAATCGATTATAATGACCAAACTGCTTTTTTTAAATGAAAAGCTGCATATTCTATTTATTTTCATATTTTTAAGCACTCAAGCACCTTTTTAAGTTAAGTTAAAATTTTAGTTTTAGTTAAGTTGAGTTTGGACGTTTTTAAACTGTTTCATTATTTGCTCTTCTGAGCCAGAGGCAACGAAATTTCGTTTCCCAGTGCACTGTGTGTTACATATGTCCTGAAAATGACAAATAAAAACTATCATATCGTACATACATACACATAGTTGAGTATCTCTATATATTTTTACACACATGCCCATATAATGGTGGGCATATAGATGGCCTAGAGGAGGCCTAGATGTGGTTCCCAAATATGCATAAGTCTACTACGTCCTCTTTGAAGTCAAACATACAGCCACACATGGTGTAATGACTCACATTCATGTTTTTATCTTTTTCTTTTAGGTCCCCACAGGAAAGCAGCCACGAGGAGGCCGAGCAACTGTCCTCCTTAAAGAGAAGCATGGAGGAAAACAGAACAGTCCTGGGGGAGCTGCTTACGACCTACACCAAGCTGCGTCTCCACCTCAATCATTCTAACCAAGAAACTGCACACACAGCGCACAACCACCTCCAGGAGACGTGGAGAGCTCTGGACAGGACCGTCGAGAGCTCCCTCCATCACACACATGCCTATTCTCACCAAGCCCAGCATCTTCTGTCAGATCTGTCAGGTCTCCAGGAACACTTGGAGACGATCAGGAGAGAGCTCAAAGCCTCCATCTCCTCCACTAATCTGTGGAACTGCAAGGAGGCGCAGCATCTGATGCAGGCCAACGCTGAGATTAAAGCGGTCCAGCAGCGGTACCGGCATCTACAACAACTTTCAGACGAGCTGCCGCCGAGCTCACGTTGGGACACGGAAATAACGGAGATAAAAAATGGGCTCCAAGAGATGAAAGACACACTTTGGCACACGGAGGAACTGTTGTCGTCCCTAACGAAGAAAAGCAGCAACCTGGTCATGGAGAAGATTGTTGCTGTGATGAGCGATGGCCTCGCGTGGGCCAAACGAACGGAGAGTGACATCGAAGGCAGGAGGAAGAGGGTGCCTCTTCTTCCTGAGGATGTTCACCGGCAACTCCGGGATCTGAAGAAGCTGCAGTCGGAGGTCACGGCCAAACAGGCTCAGCTGGAGTCGCTGGTGGAGGAGGTGACGGAGCTCCTTCCACAGCTGGACCAGGGTGCAGAAGTGCCGGTCATCAACACGTCCCTAGAACACCTCGAGGATCTCTCAAAGTCCACGGCCGACAGGCTGTCCAAAGCTGTGAAAGAGACAGAGTCCGGACTCCAAACCAGAGAGAAACTATCCGAACAGATGGCCGATCTAGACGCCTGGATCGGGGCTTATCTGCAGTCGGGGGCGTCACATAGCGCGGAGGACGAGCTCCGGGGCCACGTCGACCTCGAACGCAGACTTCACCAGATCCAGGAAATCCTGGCCGAGGCCGAGAAGCAAGCGGCCGTCTCCGAGGCCCTTTTCACGACGAGTAAAGACATCTCCCCGGAACTCAGCCTGGCGGAAAAGTGCTTCCTTTTCGACAAGATAAGAGGTTTCCAGGAGGACATCACAGCCATTACCAACAATGAGAAAGCCAATAAAGAGGAGCTTGAAGAACTCATTCAGACTATGGATGTGAAAAAGAAAGAGCTGAGTACGACTGAACAAAACCTGAGGCAGATGTTGATAGATCTCAGCAAACACCGGTTCCCCATCACAAGAGAGTCCCTGCAAGCTTTGGAGCCTTTTACTCACATGGTCCTGGAACACAAGGCCCGGGCCGACCTTCTCATACCATGGATTCCCAGCGAAAAGACAATTGAACTGAACTCAGTTATCTCTGAACTTCAAAATAAGATTCATGCCCTGCAAATGAAAGCCAAAGAACACGGGCACTACCTGAACACGAGGCAGTGTGTGGAGGACGTTGAAGAGCTCATCCGCGAGCAAGTTCAGCAGACCAAAGACGAAAGCAGAAACCCGGAGGAGAGGTTTGCCATTTGCCACGGCCTCTTCGTGCAGTTCCCCGTGATTAAAGACCTGTGTAGAGAAGCCGTCTCCAGACTCCGGGGGATCTCCGCCGACCTGTATCCGTCTCAGGTGGCCGCGGAGCAGCAGAGGCTGAAGCAAACCGAGGAGCGGCTGGGCACCTGGGAGATGGTCCTGGACAACGATCTCAGACTCATCGAGCGGAAGGTGCTGGAAGGACTCGACCCCGAACGAGAGGGAAGAGCCACGCGGGCCTTCCTCTCCAGTGCCCACAGACAGCTTCTGGAACCGTCTCTGCTGGAGCCTAATCCAGAAGCGATTGACAGAGATTACCGGAAAGTCGTGTTTCTGAAAAAAACCGTGGAGTCAAGAATGAGAGTGCTGGAGATTCTTGAGCAGATGAAAAGAACAGAAAATCCTGGATCTCAAGACCTGCTGGACTTAAAAAGTGCCGTCCTCAGTGAATGTGACTCGCAAATGGTAAGTTTTTTTTTTTCTCTTTTTCTCTAATACTCAGAGGTACCAGCTACTGTATAACAGGCCAGAAGCCTATAAGCCAGTTTTCTCATCATTGTATGAAGCTTTTTATACATATATGGGTCAATGACGTGACGCCTATATTTTCTGAAAAACAGATTTTTTTTTCAATTCAAAAAAGGTTTAAAAGCTAAATATATTTTTTTGAATAATAATAATATAATAATTTAATAATTATTTAATGATAATAATTTTAATAATTTTTTAATAATTTAAAATACCAGATATATGACCTTCCTGTCCCACATATGGACTCACTTGAATTTTACAAAAAATACTAGTTATTTGGGATTTTGTTGTTTTTTTAAGCGTCAAAATGTCATGTGGGGAGACCGTCCGACCAGGACTCTTGTTTTGAAAACTTTTTTTGAAATCACTCTAAATGTTTTTAAATCAATCTTCTGCCCTATCTGGCATTATTTCCGAAATGTCTTGTAGTGTGTAAGATTGCAACACATTTGTATTCATATTTCCATCGTAATATACAAACAAAGTTTGACTGATGTCCATTTTATGAAATATCATGTGGCGCGACCATTAAAAAAACAACCATTTTTGTTTAATACTGAAAACTTGTTAAAAAAAGATGTCAAGATGTTAAGGAAATGTATTTTAATATGAATCATGGTTGCACCACATGACTTTTTTAAGGCTAGTGCCAATTCATCTTGACAAAAAACTCTGAAATCACTTAATTTAAAATTTTTATATGAATTTATGTGTACACAACATTCTTAATGTTTGAACTACTGCAATAGATATTCTTTTTTTTATTATTTTAAAATTAACCTGTTGAAAATCCTTATTCGTCATTGACCCATATATATATATACATACCCATACATATGTGTGGATATATATCAGTTTAGCGCGTTAATTAGATTAGTTAATTACACTGCTAAATTACGCATTATGAAAATGAACGCAATTAATTATGAGTTGCAAAATGCGCAAGTATTTTTTATTTTTTTTGTGAAGGGGAGGGGGGGTGAGGGGTGAGGGCTCACATCCGCTCCTTCTCCAACTATCTTATTTAAAATAGTTTTCTGCTTCAGCTTAAAAGATGAAAAGCTAGACTGAAAAAGACACAAAGGCAAATGTAAGAAATATTTTTCTTTCCCTTCCAGGACAGGATCTTCCAGGCCAGCGGATGTTTGCAGAGTTACAGCTCTGCTGTTAAAAGGACAGTCCAGCTCCTGCAGGACGCCGAGGCCTCCCTGCTGCCCCCACACAGCTCCACGGGGCCGTGCTGGGAGGTCCTGGAGAGGACCCAGCGGGCCTCGGCCTCACTGCAGGACCAGTTCCAGGTCCATGTGGAGCAGCTCCAAGGCCGGGTTGCTTCCCATGCTAACTTGTGCCCTCAAAAGCTGGAGCAGCTGCAGGAAAATGTTCTGAGCCAGCTCCTGGTCAGAATGGCCACAATCCAGGCCAGGGCCCAGATCCAGCTGGAGTCTTTCAGCAGGTACAGGCTCTAAGAGGAATATCTGATTTCTCATGCATACAACAATTTTGTACTTCATAATTATCAGAGTAGTTAGATATTAATAAGATGGCAAACCCCTGAAGACCCCAGTACAGAGTACCCGAGTAAACCTGCACTCTGAGAACGGAGAGCTCTGTTAGGAACATAAGGTACATCCTGACAATAATTACTAAATGATTGATTGGTATTTTTTTGTCCAGTTGTGCAGAAAAACACATCAGCTACACTAAATCCCAGGAGGAAATCATGCACAGTGTCACGTGTGCAGAGAGCGACCTCTCACAGTTGATCACTCACCCAGTCACGTGTCTAGCTGACTGCACGGACCAGGAGGGGAAGCTCAGGGTAAGTAGGAACACGTTCCTTCACAAAACTGATGTCAAATATCTCCAAAGTTAATCAACTTTACTTTAATCTTAAAACTGACTGATCCTCTCTTACGTAGTCGTTGTCTGAGTCCCTGGAGTCCCTGCTGCAGCAGCTGGAGGAGCTGAGGGAGTGGTGCCCGGAGCAGAGCTGCCGCGGCTGCAGGGAGGCCGCCGGGACCCGGCTCTGCAGAACCGTCTCCAGACTCCGGCGCTGCACACGGGAGCTGGCAGCACGCTGTAAAAACAGAACAGCTGAATGGGTTAACGTCACTAACAGTGTAAATACACCACGTTCTCAAAGACAAGCTGCACTGAATTGTTTTTATTTTCATTGTTGATAAGTATACTATGGAAGTGTATTGCATTCACTTGAGAAAAAAGAAATCTGCTCTGTTTTCAGAAAAACCGAGCAGATTTTTTTTTTTCATTAAAACTTTTCTCAGAATTCTGAGATAATTAACTCGTTAATTCAGAAAAACAGAGCAGATTTATTTTTCTTCATTAAAACTTTTTTCAGAATTCTGAGATAATTAACTCGTTAATTCAGAAAAACAGAGCAGATTTTTTTTTCTCAAGAGAATGCAATACCCTTCCGTAGTATACTGAGGTGTTTAGATACTTTTTAATTAGGACTAAAGCACAGAGGAGCCCTGATTTCCCAACATGCCGGTGTCTCCTCCTGCAGGTGGAGGAAGCTTGTGTTACGCTGCAGCAGGTGGAGGAAGAGCTCCCTGACGACTCCTGGGGGGAGGCGTCCTCCGACGACCTTCACGACCTCCTGCAGTCCTGGGAACAGTACCAGCACAGACTGGAGTGTGAACACCGAGCCCTGTCTGGACTGGAACTGCGCACGGCCCGGCTACTGGCGGTCCCCGCCCACTTGGAACAGGCTCCGCTCACCCCCATCTGTCAGCAGCTGCAGGGGATGCAGGGCCGGTACCGCAGGTGAGACGCTGTTTCACATTATTTACCATTCTCTTACTTCCATTCTAAGGCCACATTTACACATAGGTAATTGGGTCAATGACTACGTTTACATGCAGTCAAAATTCGGGTAATTGCTAATATTCCAGTTACTGAAACATTCGGAATATTCCGTTTACATGCGTGAGCAAACAGGATTATCTCTGTATACATGGTAATTAATCATTCGGGTTATCTGGATCAAACCAGCGACGCACGGAGAACGTCATGACGTAATTACCGTCATTTCCGCTTCTTCTTCCTGTATCTAAATTCAAAACAAATGCTGCTTCGTGCAACTTTTCACTCACCTTCTTGTAAATCTCACTATCCGAGTACTTTCTACCGTCTACAAATGCCAATATGTTCTACAAAGGGCTGGATGGATGAAGAGATGATGATAGAGGGATAGGCTGAGGGAGGTCTATGTGCGGCGACCCGGTGGTTTTTTCCACACATCACCATCGCTGCTGATCTGTGACTATGCGCGACCATCTCACAGACAGTGTAAAATAAGAAGTGAAAAATATGAATGCGGTGCTTGCTGTTATTCCGGGAGGTCTGACAAATGAACTCCAACCGCTGGACGTCGGTGTGAACCGGCCGTTCAAAGTGAAGCCTTATGGTTCCGTGTTAAATAGACGCAGAGTTACGCCGTACCCTCCGGCGTAGCCTATGTAGGCTCTGCGTTGGTGTAACGCGGAACCATAAATCAGCCTTAAGGCCGCGAGCGGTGTGGGAGAGATGGATGACTGAGGGAGAACACAGCTTCACCAAGAGTGGAAAGCAGCGCCGGGCAAGTTATGCCACAGTTTGCAGATAGATTGTTGATCCGTGGGCTAACGTGTCTGCTGGGACTCTTTTGCGAGCTTTCGCAAAAGCCGGAATTTCCGAGGCGCCGCACGGCACGGAAAGTTACTCTGAAAGCAAGGAAATTGTGACTGGCACAGCCATAATATACAAACAAAGTTTGACTGATGACGTCCAATTTATGAAATATAATGTGGTGCGACCATTAAAAAACTTAAAACTTGAAAACCTGAAAACTTGTAAAAAAAAGATGTTAAGGAAGTTAATTTATTTTAATATGAATCATGGTTGCACCACATGACCTTTTTTAAGGCTAGTGCCAATTCATCTTGACAAAAAACTCTGAAATCACTTAATTTAAATTTTTATATGAATTTATGTGTACACAACATTCTTAATGTTTGAACTACTGCAATAGATATTCTTTTTTTATTATTTTAAAATTGACCTGTTGAAAATCCTTATTCGTCATTGACCCATTTACAAAAACGGATATTTCCCCGTTTATGTGAAAAATACCATCATTTCCAGGAACCTGCATAAATACGCTGTTAAGGTGCTATGAGCAGCCAAACCTGCAGGGGGCAGTGTAACGAGAAGATAAAGTCATGCTAGCCAATCAGAATCCTGGAAAAAAAAAACATGAACAAATGACACGAGTACTTTTAAGTTACTTTTAAGTGTGACGTTAGAATATAAAACAAGTAAAATACAAGAAAATATTGACGGTGGTCAAACACATTGTAAACACAGGTCGAACACGATACCAGTCGTTTCTGTCGCATAATGTGACGTTCTGAAGACTAAATGTCCGTTTCTCTCTGTTTACAAGCAAACGTGAAGAGTTTTTGCAAATCACCACCAAAACGCATGAAAACAGCACCGTTTCTGCTACATTCTCACAATGGCAAGAATTACGTTTCTATACGGTCAAAACGTACAAAGACCGGGTCAAATACAGTATTACAAAATTAATCTGTAACAATTTGTACGGTGAATTAAACCAGTTTGACAATTCTATGCCACAATGCCTGTTTCCAGGTCTTATTTCACACAACTGACGAGAATTATGTTTCTATACGGTCAAAATGTACAAAGGTGTGACAGGTACAGCGACAGACCCTTATACATGTTTGAACCTGTTTGTGTGTTGTTCCAGTGTGCAGCAGAAGAGCGGGGAGGGTTTGCTGGCGGCCCGGCTGGAGCTGGAGGAGAGGGAGAGGGTTCGAGAGGAGCTGCAGTGTCTGCAGGCTTGGCTGGACACTGCAGACGGACTTCTGGCAGACATGCAGCAAGAAGACACCGTCACTCCGGAGACAACGGTGAGAATCACCTCACAATCAACACAGCTGCTTCTCTCAGCTTTTATAAGTCAAAGTCAACATTTTATACATTAATAATGGATTGGGAAGGTTCTTTAACACTGACTACGTTTACATGCAGTCAAAATTTGGGTTATTGCTAATATTCTGGTTACTGAAACATTCAGAATATTCCGTTTCCATGGTAATTAATCATTTGGGTTATCTGGATCAAACCAGCGACGCACGGAGAACATCATGACGCAATTCCTGTCATTTCCATTTCTTCTTCCTGTATCCAAATTCGAAACAAATGCTGCTTCGTGCAACTTTTCTCTCACCTTCTTGTAAATCTTCTATCCCGGTACTTTCTAGCGTCTACAAATGCAGAAATGTTCATATCCTTCATTACATTTATGAAGTGATTAGTCTCCTCCTGGTCTTGGTTTCTCCGTGTTTATAAGAACTTCCTGGACTCAAAAGACCAGGATTCCTTGTGAACAGAGCATGTGCAGAAAACAAATTCCTGTTCCGTTTGATGGGGATATTCCGTTTGGTGTTTACATGACTGAATATTCAGGTTTTAAAAGGAGTAACCCAGGGCTCATATTGGGGTTTTTAAAAACCAGAATATGAGCAAATTGGGGTTATTCAAAGGGGTTATTGGTGTTTACATGGCCGTGCAAATTCGGGTTATTGCCAATATTCTGGTTTTAAAAGGGTTATTGATGCTGGAAACACAGTCACAGTTGCTTCTCTCAGCTCTTAATTTTTTATAAGTTTGATTCTTCTGCAAAGTCAACATTTTATACATTAATAATGGATTGGGAAGGTTCTTTAATGTGATGGGCGTGAGGTTGAACCCAAGAAAAGCACAGATCGAGGAAGGTGGAACAGTTCAATTTATGAGCCAAAAATCCAGGGGAAAAATCTGCCAATGGAACAAGATTTTTTTGCTTGTAATGAGAAGATACATCTTGTTCCATTGGCAGATTTTTCTACTTATTTCAAGTGAAATTCTACTTGAAACAGGTGAAAATTGCCTGGTAATGAGAATTTTTGACTAAAAATGACAAATATTCTTGTTAAGATTTTGAGTTTTTGCAGTGTATAAAATAACTATTTATCTGCCGTTTTGAATGAGCTGCTTGTGTGTGCGTTTAGCTCCACAGATCTGAGTGTGCGGGCCTGCAGGAGCTCTGCAGCCAGATGTCTACCCACAAGGCCTTGCTGCAGCAGCTCAGGGACGACCTGAAGGTCAGGTACTCCGACCTGCACACTCTGGTCCCCGAGGAGATCAACAGCCTCCTCCAGGAGGTCACGCAGGCACTCCAGCTGGTAGAAGTAAAGGTACGCAACACTTCACTTGTAAAGAAAAAACAAGGCTACAGCCTCAGGGGTCAGTTTAATTATAAAGTTCTCAACAGACGCACAAACACTGAAGAGTTTCTGTTCGTCGACCTGCGGATGAAACTGTGGAACAGCCTGAACATGGAGATAAAACAAAGTAGAAACATATCACAATTTAAAAAAAGATACAAAGAAACATTCTATTCAAAATACTGATGCGAATAAACATGTAGATGTACATTTATTAATATATGTAGATATATAGATGTATATTATGGACATAGATATGTTAAATGTAGGTATGTATATGGATATATTGAGTTATATTATATGTACAGTATTTATATATCTATATCTCTATTAATATATAGATTTATAGTTATATGTAGATATGTCGATATATAGATTTATAGTAATTTTTATGTATATAATTGGAGGTAAATATATGAACCGGTATAGCATATCTACTCTTATATAGTTATTCAAGTATATTGTTATACCATTGTTGTCTATTGTTCTCTATTATATTGTAGTATTATAATAAAGTAATGATAATACTATGCATTATAATTACTTCTATTATTACATACATACATAGTAGCACAACTAAATGCTGGGTGTTTGTTTTGTTTTCTTTTGTTTGCCTTGATTTGCTTTGATTTCGACTATTTATATATACTGTACCGTATTTTCTGGACTATAAGCCGCTACTTTCTTCATAAGTTTTCAACCATGCAGCTTATACAAAGGTGCAGCTATTCTGTGGATTTTTCTTCCACCGCTCAGGGTGCTGTAACCGGAATTAGAATCAAAACTAAGACAAAATAAATGTAAAGAAGAATACGCTACTTCTTCTTTAGCAGATAGAAGTAGGTAGAAGCAGATTTCAAACAGATAAATAGATAAATAAATAGCTGTTATTTTCTCTTGGTTCTGTCCCGTTTTAATCAGCAAAGTTGCTGCCGTGTTAAAAGACACTGTTAGGAAAGGATCTATTTAGGTACAAACATGTACATCATTTACAGTTCAAAATCCTTCTGTACATGTAGTAAATATCTAATCTAACAACATAAATATCTGCGGCTGAAATATCTTTTTTTTTAAATAGAGCGGATGCGGCTTGTATTCAGGTGCAGCTTATAGTCCAGAAAATACGGTACATATAATTGAGTATTATATCACAGTATTGAACAGTTATTAAAGAAGGTATGTGTGTTTTATAAGTAAGGTTATTGAAACTAGTCTTGTTATATGTAAGAATGTATGTAGATTAAGGGGTAGGACTGGATAAGTGTTTACTTCAATCCTACTCTGTTTGGAACATGTTGGTGGATCCGTGAGGTCTGACCAAGTGCTGTACATATATATATATATATATATATATATATATATATATGTGTATATATATATATATATATGTATTCTGTTTTTTTACTTTTTTGTGCTCTTTTTTTTATCATGCATGTTCGAAATAAAATCATCAAATCAGTCAGGAGTTGGAGTCCGTGTGAAAGGGGCTATTAGCGCCTGATCTGCTGTAACTGAACACTTGTGTCGTCAGGTGTCCGATGCGCTGGAGAGGAGCGGCCCGGTCCACCGGCTCGGGGCCCAGCTGAGCGGTGTTGGAGCCGGCCTGAGATCAGTGCAGGAGAGGCTGGAGCAGAGAAGCCCCACGGCTGCTGAGGCCAAGCTCACCCAGAAGGTCAGTGCAGTGTGTGCAGTGGTTGCCCAGTAAAAACCCTCTGTAAGCTAAATGCTCTTCATAAATGAGAAGTGGTAGCTCAAGTGTTCCTCCGTGTTTGTTTCAGCGTGTGTGGGATGATCTGGATCTGTGGCACTCCCGTCTGGCGGCTCTGGAAGTTTCCATGCAGGACCTGGAGAGTCCCGGGGAGGCCCTGGTCCTCACGGAGAAGCTGCTGGAGGTCCAGCAGCTTCACTCCCAGCTGGCCAAGCAGGCGGAGCAGAGGACCACGCTGCTCAGCAAGGTGAGGGTTCTGTTCAGGTTCTGTTCAGGTTCTGCTGTGTTCTGTTCTGCTAGGGCTGCACAACCGGCTCTGGAAAAACGGAATCATCCCGTATTGAGCTGAAAAGGGATGCACTTTGTCCCATATTACTGTTAGAGTCATAAAATAGTCATAAAATGGCAATGGAAAATGTACGGAAAAATATTAGGGCCATGCAGAGGAAATATATTGAGAGGGGAAGATTTTGTTTTATTGTGCACTTCGAGAAAAAAGTCAAAATGTTGAGAAAAAAAATTTAAATCTTGAGAAAAAAGTCCAAATTTTGTGAATAAAGTTAAAATGTTGAGAAAAAAGTCAAAATGTCGAGAAAAAAGTCGAAATGTTGAGAAAAAAGTTGAAATGTTGAGAAAAAAAGTTGAAATGTTGAGAAAAAAAGTCAAAATTTTGTGAATAAAGTTGAAATGTCGAGAAAAAAGTCAAAATGTCGAGAAAAAAGTTGAAATGTTGAGTAAAAAGTCGAAATGTCGACTTTATTCACGAAATTTCGACTTAATTCTTTAAATTGTACTTCCACAATGATCTCGACATTTCAACTTTTTTCTCGACATTTCGACTTTTTTCTCAAAGTGCACAATGAAAAAAAAATCTTCCTCCTCTTAAATATTATATTTATTTTTATCCTGCTTGGCCCTAATACTCTTCTGTAAAAATGGCATTGAGCTGTTGAGTTCAATGCTGAGTTTTCTACAGCCTTTCTGTTTGCACTTTTGTTATTGCACTAAAAATGTGCACTATTACAGAATGGATGTTCTGCTTTCTTTCTATTGTTTTATATTAATTTATACTATTTTAAGTTAAGCAGGACAGGTTTCTGTTTAAGAAAGATACTTATTTTATTCAGTTCATTTTGCAATTCATTTTGCAGTTCATCCAGCAATTCAAGTGAATTTGTGCTGATTACAAATAATCTAATATATTA
Organism: Cololabis saira; assembly: GCF_033807715.1. Classification (NCBI taxonomy): domain Eukaryota; kingdom Metazoa; phylum Chordata; class Actinopteri; order Beloniformes; family Belonidae; genus Cololabis; species Cololabis saira. Next base: position 3,685,473 of record NC_084602.1, read on the forward strand.
CAAATAATAGCAGTGACCAAAACAGCTGCAGAAATACTGCAGGAATGACATAGCAGCAGTTAAATGCAGCCTTCTGTAAGCTTTAAATATCCACTGGGCTTACATCAAATACATCAAAACACAACAATAAAAAACACTTTTCTGAACTTATCAATATGACTCTGTCCTTCACAGGATAAGTAACATGGATCACTGCAAAAACTCACAATCTTAACAAGAATATTTGTCTTATTTCTAGTTAAAATGTCTCATTTTTGTTTTTTTTTGTAAAAAAAATCTCATTACACTTAAAACAAGACTCATCACTGGAAAAAACAACAATTTTCACCTGTTTCAAGTAGATTTTCACTTGAAATAAGTAGAAAAATCTGCCAGTGGCACAATATTATTTTGCTTGTAATAAGAAGATAAATCTTGTCCCACTGGCAGATTTTTCTACTTATTTCAAGTGAAAATTTACTTGAAACAGGTGAAAATTGTCAAATAAGTTATTTTTATGGTGTTATTTTTCTGGTGATGACTCTAAATGTTGAAATAGCAGTAAAACCACATTCATTGATGAAATGACATAAGGGATGGAAAGGGGGGATGGCAGTTTTACTGGGGGGATGATTTGGACCGTTTTTATTTCAGGGGGGATGATTTGGACCGTTTTTATTTCAGGGGGGGATGCCATCCCCCCTCATCCCCCTCATCCCCCCTCAACTCCAGTACTGTGTGTTAGTGCTGGTTACGGTGATCAGCCGTGTAAAGGTGATTGTGTTACTCTGTCCAGGTCCACACGTGGCTGCAGGAGCACCAGGAGATGATCAACAGTTCCAGGAGCTGGATAGCCGAGGCCCAGTCGTGGCTCGCTGCTCCCTGCACCTACACCACCGCCAAATGTCTGAGCAGCCACGTCCACGCCCTGCAGGTCAGTCCGCCTTCCCCCACTCCTTCCACAGGACAGCCAATGGATGGGTTTCATTTTTATTTATTTTTATTTTTATTTTTTGTCTGCATATATATTTTTAGGAGTATTATGGCCAAACTAAGACAAAAAAAAAGAATTGGAAATTACGAGAATAAAGTCATAATAATATGAGAATAAAGTCATAAAATTACGAGAATAAAGTCATAATGTTGCGAGAATAAAGTCGTAATAGAATAAAGTCGTAATATTACGAGAATAATGTCGTAACATTACCAGGATAAAGTCGTAACATTACAAGAATAAAGTCGTAACATTACGAGAATAAAGTCATCATTTATGAGAATAAAGTCGTAATATTACAAGAATAAAGTGTTAATTTATGAGAACTCTAACAAGAGTGTGGTAAAATGTTGAATATTGAGCATTTTGTGAAGTTATATTTATATATTTATAATATATTTAATATTACGACTTTATTCTCGTAATATTACGACTTTATTCTCGCAACATTATGACTTTATTCTCGTAATTTTACAACTTTATTCTCATATTATTATGACTTTATTTTCGTAATTTCCTTTTTTTTTCTTAGTTTGGCCCTAATACTCCATTGTATTAATGGTTAATACCATGTTGGTAATGCATATACATATGTATGTATGTATATATATATATATATATATATATATATATATATATATATATATATATATATATATATATATATATATATATATATATATGTATATATATATATATATATATATATATATATATATATATATATATATATATATATATATATATTTATTTCATTTTTATTTTTTTAATTAAATGTGATGGGGAGACGGATCGGGGTGGGGGTGAGGGGTCACATCCACTGCTAGTCTAAAACGCGAAAAACATGGAAGCGCACACAAGCCTTGGAGATCTGTAAGAGAAAAAAACAAACAGACACGAGAACAATCAGAGATACAAACAGCAACCATTCCAGGTCCCTGAGACTGAATCAAAGCTAGACTACTGTGATTATCTGTCCCCCAACACTGCAGAGTGAGTGAGCAGGTGTATGTCTGTGTCCAAACGATGCTCTACCTGAACTGCAACTATAGTGGAGGAGGGAGGGCACAACGTGCTTTAAAACGGGTTTTAAAAAGAAATGGAAATCCTGTTGTGCAGATCGTGCTGGACGATGCGGCCCAGATCCAGACGTCTCTGCTGAACTTCAGCTCCGTCCTGAGGGAAATGTCCCAGGTGTGTGACGTCACAGCGCTGCAGCAGCAGCTGGACGATGCAGATCTTCAAGTGTCGACTGTTAAAGAGGCTTTTACGTCTCCGCTGGCTCAGCTGGAGCACGCTGCTGCTGTGAGTCCCACCTCCGGCCCTCCTTTGTAGCGGTCTCATATATGGCCTTATTTCTTTTTGTTGCACGCTTCAAATTCTGAGTTGGTTACGATGAACATCATGCTGTGCTTTTATTTAGGAGGTGGATGCTATTGAGAGGGAAGTGAGGCAGATGGAGAGTGATGTGGCCGACATCAAGACTTTACTCTCTTCTCCAGAGACGTTCCCCAGCCCCAGGGAGGACGGCCTCAAGGTGAGACCTGTTCAATGAGGCATTTCTAGTTTAAATGTCTCATTTTAGTAAAAAAAAACAAGACTCGTCACTGGAAAAACAACAATTTTTACCTGTTTCAAGTAGATTTTCACTTGAAATAAGTAGAAAAATCTGCCAGTGGAACAAGATTCTTTTGCACTGGCAGATTTTTCTACTTATTTCAAGTGAAAATTTACTTGAAACATGTGAAAAAATGGTCAAATAAGTTATTTTTCTGGTGTTATTTTTCTGGTGATGACTCTAAATGTTGAAATAGCAGTAAAACCACATTCATTGATGAAATGACATAAGGGATGGAAAGGGGGGATGATTTGTACCGTTTTTATTTCAGGGGGGGGGGATGCCATCCCCCCTCATCCCCCCTCATCCCCCCTCATCCCCCCTCATCCCCCCTCATCCCCCCTCAACTCCAGTTCTGGCAGTAGGGCATGCCCATATCCAAATTTCCTGAAATTTTCTAGTTATCATTACTGTTGACTAGGGCTGGACAAAAATATTGATATGACAATAAACCGCAATACTTTGTTGGCTATCTCGATATCGATATTCAGAATTGGAATATGTTGTTTTTTTGTTTGTTTAAAAAAAAAATCATGTTTCAGACAAATTGTAAACCTAGTGTGACTTTATTGTCTACATGGGCTTGAATAATAATGTTAATTTCAGATTATGTAAATAATATCAAAAACGTATGTAGTACCTTGTAACTTTAGCTTGTAAAGTTACAATAAAACGGCATGGATCATTTGAATTACATTGTTTTGACTCAGTTTGTCCCATGAATTATCACTTTAATCTAATGAAGGTGATTTTAAGTTTTCAGCGAACCGTGCTATATATCGCAAAATTTGGAAATCCCAATCTCGTATTGTGACTCTTGTATCGTGATGTGTACCGTATTGTGAGGTCCTTGGCAAAACCCACCAAAAGTGTTGAGCGTTTTCTGGCTTTATCACTGCTCTCTTCACGTGCTGCAGATGATCGAGCAGCGAATCCAGTCCATGAGGACAACGGTAGCCGAGATCCAGATCTGTAAGCCCGACCTGTGTCTCCCAGAGAAGGCTGAAGAGACTCTGAGCGTCTTTAGTGTGGTGGACCAGCTGCAGAACCTGCTGCTAGAACTGGAGAAGGTCAGTCCATCATCCACTCCACCAGTGTGTTTAAACGGAAGTTTTATCTGAACTCTGAGTGTCTTCCCTTCTGCAGAAAGTCCCTGCTCTGTTCATCCAGCTGCCTCCAACTCCACAGTCCACTGAGGACGCTCAGGTGAGTTTGGTCCAAGGTAAAAGTGCTTCAGAAGTTTAAGAAGTGTTCAATTAAGTGTTGTCTGTGTTTAAAGGGGACCTATTATGAGAAACAGGTTTTCTCTTGCTTTAACATATATAAAGTGGTCTCCCCTCAGCCTGACAACTCAGAGAAGGAGGAAAGCAACCAAATTCTGCAGTGTCTGCAAAGGCTTTCTATTCTATTTCTTTTTTAAGACCTATTTATGAATAAGAAAAAGTAATAAGATTTGCAGTCCGTCTTCAAGTAGAAGTCGCTGGCCCATTCTAGGTGGGATGGGTGGATATGACCAGGACGACCTGCAAACCCAAACCAAAAGTGTGCTTTGTTCTTTTTCCCAGAAGAGTGAGCAGGTCCGAGCTGCTGGTGAGGAGGACGTGCTGCAGAGATCAGGAGCAATGCTGCAGACAATGGAACCAACAACCTCGTCTGCACAGAGACGACCCGGCTCCGGTGGAAGCGCTCAGGTAAGAGGTGGAGGGAGCCGTTCACTCCTGATCCAAAAAATGGCTGCAACTAGTGGAGAAGACGGGATAACAGCTGATTATCAGTTTACATTTAATTTTAATTCTGAATGAAAGAGGAATTAAACTTCCCATGTAGATGCACTCAGTGGTCTGTAGTGTGATGATGTCAGATACAGCCGACTCAGCAGCTTAGAACCTCGACAGAATAGATACAGAAAAGTATCTACTCTGCACGTTAGACCCCTGGTGGAAAAGAACCAAACCGAGTGGAGGCGGGCTGAGTAGGTACTGGTGGAAAAGCAGGAAAAACAGGCAGCAGGAGCTGAGAGTGGAGGATGTCAGAGGAAGTTTGATGTGGTGGCTCTGGGAAGCTTTTCCTGGAAGCTCCACCAGAGGTAAAGAAGACCCAGAGCTGCTGCTGAACATCCTTCCTTCCTCTCATCTCTGTTCTGTTCCCCTCGGCCCACTCCTTTTCCCGCGGGGCTCATACAGATGAGACACGGATCAGATAGCAGAGCTTCACATCATAATATCAATATCACAGCTACAAATAAACCAGGCGAGACAGTTATGAGACTCATCTCTGACGTGGACGTTGATTGATTGAAATTCTTTATTCAGTCACATCACAGTACAAACATTAAATACAAACATTATCGAAAAATAGTGAGTGAAAAGGCAGAAGCATAGTGCTGATATTAATGCCTGTCCTACATACAAACCAGAAATATATATATATATAATAACATATTTACAAACATCACACAAATTATATGTTGACTCATGTATTGAGAAAAACCGTTGTACACAGACAGGGAGTAACTTTAATCTAACTTTATACATTATTTACATTATTTTATAATAAACCAAATCATAACATTTTATAACATGGGATTTTATAAACAATGGATTTGTATGTTCATAGTTTCCACCCTGTTAATAAAACGTATGGCTGGTTTTTGTAAGTGGACTATAGCAATGACTGTTGTCTTATACGTGGAGCCCCACACTCCCACACAATACCATATATAAGGTAGTATTAGTGAACAGTAAATTAAATGTAGTGCTACATGATTTAATATTGTCAGGGTTAGGTTTTTTAAGGACCCAAGTGCAGGAGACAGAGGGAGGCTGGAGGCAGGAGTTCTCAAAAACAAAGGGGTTTAATCCAAAAGGGCAAAAGCAAAGCGCTGCAGAGCAGGATAAAATACAAAAACCAGGCACAGGAACAAAAACACGAGGAGACATGGAGGAGAGAACAGTACGGAGACACGGGAGACGGGGGACACGGGTCCTCGGAGCCGGCTGAGGGGGGGCGATGCGTCGAGGACCACCGCTGGAGCAGGAACAGGCTGGGGCTGGCGCTGACGCCGTCGCTTCCCCTGGGGCTGAGAACCCCCGGGCCCGCCTCGAGCCAGGCGTGTTCCCCAGAAGGGGGAAACAGGCTGGGATGCGTCCAGGACCACCTCGGGAACAGGAAGAGGTGCGTCCAGGGCCCCCACCGGAACAGGCTGGGGCTGGGGCTGGGGCTGGCGCTGACGCCGTCGCTTCCCCTGGGCCTGCAGGCTCCTGGGCCCACCCAGAGCCAGGCGTGTTCCCCAAAAGGGGTCCCAATACTCGCGCAAAAAGTCCATAAAGGTGAGGTAGTCTCCCGCTGGGTCCATATGGTCGGTCCGTTCTGTCAGGGTTAGGTTTTTTAAGGACCCAAGTGCAGGAGACAGAGGGAGGCTGGAGGCAGGAGTTCTCAAAAACAAAGGGGGTTTAATCCAAAAGGGCAAAAGCAAAGCGCTGCAGAGCAGGATAAAATACAAAAACCAGGCACAGGCACAGGAACAAAAACACGAGGAGACATGGAGGAGAGAACAGTACGGACCGACAGGGAACCAAGGAATGACAAGACAAGATATACTGAGGGGATAACGAGACAAGACGAGACACAGGTGCGGACACAATCAGGGCAGATGGGACACAGGCGGGGCAAGACAGAACTGAAACTAAAACTGGGAGGAAGTGTCAAAACCCTGACAAATATATTTCTGGACTTATACAGGATTGCTATTGACTTTGACTTTGGATCACTCTTCTTTTCCCTGCTGGTGTTTATTCCTCCACCTACTAACTTCTTATCACATCACCTTGTGACCTCAATTACTCCACTAATTATTATTTCTTTACTTTTAAATGTCATTTCTTTCTTCCACTTCCCCGCTGCAGCGCAGCAGTGTCTTTGTGCACTAGAGGGCAGTATCCACCAGCTTTAACACTGAGGAGTCACAGTTGAATGAATTACAATACCTTAAATATTAACACAAAGAAAGAACAAAAGAAAGTATTTTAGGCAAGGCACGTTTATCTGTACAGCACAATTCAACACAAAGTCATTCAATGTGCTTTACATCAACATTAACCCTTGTGCTGTCTTCAGGTCAAGGAAGGAGGAAGGGAAGAAGGAAGGGAGGAAAGAAGGAAGGAAGGAAGGAAGGAAATAATGTACGAGGGGAGAAAAGAAGGAAGGAAGGGAGGAAAGAAGGAAGGAAGGGAAAAAATGAAGGAAGGAAAGAAGGAAGGGAAAAAAGAATGAAGGAAGGAAAGGAGAAAACAAGGAAAGAAGGAAGGAAGGAAGGAAGGAAGGAAGGAAGGAAGGAAGGAAGGAAGGAAGGAAGGAAGGAAGGAAGGAAGGAAGGAAGGGAGAAAAGAAAGAAGGAAGGAAAGGAATAAAGAAGAAAGGAAGGGAGAAAAGAGGAAGGGAGAAGGAAGGAGAGAGCAGGAGGAAAGAAGGAACAGGAGAATTAGGTCATTTTGACCCGTACAAGGGTTAAAAGCGGCAAGAGACAATTAAACAGTAAATAACAAAACAAATGATAAGAAAATAGGTAAAAAATTAAAAAGCACAAGTTGTTAAAGAGTAAGGGCAGTAGATCCAGCAGGGACATCTCATTCTTACAATGGCAAGAATTACGTTTCTATACGGTAAAAACGTACAAAGACTGGGTCAAATACAGGATTACAAAAGTAATCTGTAAGAATTCGTGCGGTGAATTAAACCAATTTGACAATTCTACGTCACAATGCCTGCATTCAGGGCTTATCCATCACTTAAGTTAAAAGTATTTAATTTAGTACACCTAAATAACAAATACAGTGAAATAAAATGGTGATAATTGTAAGCAGTGAAGTTGAGAGCAGTCACCAGCATCCGTGTGTCTGTTGGTGTTAGGTGGTCGTCTCAGACGGAGCTGCAGAGGCTGCACACACGGCAGAGGACCACCAGGTAATAACTCACCGCTGAGACAAATCACACACACATCACTGGAAATGTTCATTAGTAGTTATTTCAATAGTTTTCTGAAGAATGACTCATATTTGATTTGATTTGATTTATTTTATTTTTGTACATGTAAAAAAAAAAAGAAACAACACACAACAAGTTTAAGAAAATAAAACAACAAAACAAAGAATTTCATCCTTTAAAACTTGCTATCTTGATTTACATGTGCCAAAAAAGGAGTAGGAAGGTCCCACCCCCATTCACTGATCATTTAACCTGTATTTATAAATATTCACACACTGTACTCACACTGCTAAATGACAGTGTTATGATTATTATTATTATTATTATTATTAGTATACTGTAATTATACTCACACACATACTTATACATGCATACATACATACACATAGTTGAATATTTCTATATATTTGTACCACATGCCCATATAAATATTTATATAAATATACTTATTTACACTATACTGTATCTGCTCTATATCTATATATACTTACCATATATGTATATATATATATATATACATACTTACCATACCATTCATGCAGGTGTTTCTTGTAATGTAATTTAATTTTGCTCATGAAAGGTCCAGATGGCCAGGATTTGTTTTTGTGTTTTTTTAAAGACATACTGTACATCTTCAGCTGAAACAAATAACCTTTTTAAGGGTTTTATAAAAAGTAAAACCCTTAAGAGCCATTTGTTTCCCGGTGCAGCTGGCTAATAACGTAACAGAGACGTAACATCATTTCCTCCTAATGAAACCCCCCCAAGGATGTGGGAATGATGTTAATATCTTGTCATAACACTGAAAGGTAGATGTACGGTGGCCGACAAGGGCCAAACGCACTGCAACGGCCTAATGCGTCTCAGTTAAGGAAAACGGCTTCAAGTACAGAAACGATTCAAATTCACAAACTCAAAACGGAGGTACAAAAAGAGGAACGTACTGCAAAAAACAAAGACAAATGCAGCATCATCAAACACTGCAAATAGAGAAACGATGCAAAGCACAAAACGATATAAAACAAGAAACCATCTTCAAAAGAAAAACACTTCATAACCGGTCACTACAACAGGAAGTGCTCCAAACCTACAGGGGGCGCTCTCAGCGTAACAGCTCAATGGACAGACACACGGGATGCAGAGAGAGACCGAACAGCTGACTGTAACGTTAAAATATAATAAAGAAACGTCTCGCAATATGCAGCATTGTACAGTGATATAAACATTGTATATAAATATAGTCAGATTTTCTTTTGAAGATGGTTTCTGGTTTTATATCGTTTTGTGCTTTGCATCGTTTCTCTATTTGCAGCACGTTTGATGATGCTGCATTTGTCTTTGTTTTTTGCAGCACGTTTTTTCATTTGCACCACGTTCCTCTTTTTGTACCTCGTTTTGAGTTTGTGAATTTGAATCGTTTCTGTACTTGAAGCCGTTTTCCTTAACGGAGACGCATTAGGCCGTTGCAATGCGTTTGGCCCATGTGGGCCACCGTACGGACGTCCACAGTAACTGCCTGATCACTGATCCTCTAACCCTGCTCATGTTTCTTCAGGATGTTGACAACTCCACTGACACCGTAGAAGCAAGTTCATCTGAAGCTTTATCAAACCCTCTGGGCACGGTCACAACCCAGTCCCCGTCCGGTAGCGTGGTAACCCCCGCACCGGCCGTAACCGCCCCCCAGCACTCTAGGGGGCCGCACAGATGCGTCGTTTCCTAGACTGTTACACCAAAGCTTGGACCTGCTGTTAACATCTCCAAACAGCCAAGAAAGTCGAAAATTTTACTGCTTCTTATAGAAATTGTAATTGTTTCCTTTTTTTTTTCTTAAACCAGCTCTAGAACTTCCACCATATTCCTCTAAGTTCATCCTAAAACATTAAAACTTAATGTTAAAACTCCCTCAAATGAAGTAAATCTTTGCATGCTCTTCCTCGTCAACCACATTAAGCATCAGTTGGACTCTTGAATTTTTCTAGAACTTTTCGTCTAACAAACTTCACACCTTGTCCCCTAGATTGCGAGGCATGCTGTTTGATTTTCAAGATCGAGAGAATCCTGCCTGAACTTTGAGTTTAGAAATACCAATAGAGGGTCTGCATTGACGTCACTTCCCCACTGGACCAGTCCCCTTACTCACACTGAGTAGCAAAACATCAGCAAAAACAGCTGCAACTAGTGGAGAAGACGGGATAACAGACGATTATCGGCTTAAATTAAAGACAGTTGGACTTGACAGTGACCCGTACAGTTACCAAGAACCAGTGGTCCATGGACATTAATATTTGGTACAGTTACCCCAAGAACCAGTGGTCCATGGACATTAATATTTGGTACAGTTACCCCAAGAACCAGTGGTCCATGGACATTAATATTTGGTACAGTTACCCCAAGAACCAGTGGTCCATGGACATTAATATTTGGTACAGTTACCAAGAACCAGTGGTCCATGGACATTAATATTTGGTACAGTTACCAAGAACCAGTGGTCCATGGACATTAATATTTGTCCACGAATCCAGTTTCCTGATATTTATATGTACTTAATTTCTACACCGGGGAAATACACGAAGCAAAGCTTGAAGGCTTACAAAAGTCTTGACGCTTGGTCCGACTTCAAGGCAGGATTTGTTGTAGAAATTAAAGTGATGAGGACACCGAACTTTATGATTTGACCGTTTAACGTTAGCTACCCAAAAATCCAACATCTATTTCATCTGTTCATACATTCATTGATCACTAGAATTGTAAACCATATAGAGTCCTCCAGCTTTGTCAACCAAAGCCCAGAACCTCTCTGTTAGGAGACCCAAACCTAGAACCTGGAATACCTGCTCTAAAAGCGTTGATTTTAACGCCTCCATCAGATTCTTTGGTCTTCACCGGAACTTGCTTCTGTATTTTTCTCTGAAACATTTTTTTTTCAATGACCAAAATCCAGGCTGTTTTCAAAGACTTCATTCTACCAACCGCTGCAGCATGCGTGACATACAGTACGACTGTGTGCTGCTCCGAACCAAATTCACCAAATTCTTTGTTTTTTGGGGGAAATTGTTAGCAGCAAATATTTTTCAAATCAGAGCAGCTTTTTTGCCGAATGGCTGCAAGACTGCCCCAACCATCGTTCTAGAAGCAATTCAAGAGCTCCTTTTTTATATATTAGCACACAATCCAGATTTGTGGTGTGTCATTTAACATTGTCAGTGCATTTACATGGCAGGAAGGTGCAGGGATTGACTTCTAGGGCTGGAGAGCTTTGGTCGTTTGTTTACATTGAAGTAGACGGGATAAAGAAAGCACGTGTGCCAAAGATGATCTTTTCTTACTGTGAGTTTTACATGAAGGATTGACGAACTGACTAAAGATGAGTCTGCTCACCGACACCGATGAGACGCGGTTGAAAAAACGTGGCACCAGATGTGCTACGTTTGTGGATGAATGGATCCTAAACCTGAACGTACACCGATGGAACTCCGCACGTGGATGGATGGTTTTTATCGCAGGGTGTAATAATAGAAATATATTTGTGAGCCATGTTTTATAATGTATCATAAAGAGCCTGTTGATTCTTAAAAAATAAACCATCTGATGGTTGTTATTTTCATTTACTATCTGCGCTCATTTGCCAGCAAATACAGAGCATGTCTTTTAAATTATTAAACGTTTGCCTGGTCATCTATCATAGTTGCATTTCCCACATGTAAAGCTGAACATATACGTAATAAAGTGTAGTATGATGTTTACAGACTTCATTCAGTATTTATAACTTAAGTTAATTCCTGCTTTGCTATAAGTTTTTTTTTCACTCTGGAATACAGCTTTTCCACTTTAGAAAACTCAGATTATTGGCCATGAAAATGCACTGGTTTGACCTGATTAGTGCTTAACACACTGCTGTTGACAAGTGAAAAGACACAGCTCCCAAACGTGGTTGATACGAGTTAAAGCATGAATGAATCGCAAAGTCATTGAAAAAAAAATGTTTTGCCATAATCTGGCTATTATATTTGAAAAGCCAGTAACATTATAACATTGCCGCTTTTGAAGATGTAAGGTTTTCACTTGAAAGCAGCAGAGACATCTGTCATCACCTGGCATGTGCTGTATTACTCTGTTTCTCATGTTGTGTGTGCGTCACCCAACCAAGAACACAAGAACCAATAAACCCAGATCAGTGAAGTGTTCTCTGTCTCCTTTCATTAGTCACAAGCTCATGAAGACACAGAAGGTTGGGGGAGGGAGGGTGGAGAGCTCCACTCCACACACTCAAACACACACCTGTTACATCCAACTCAGGCTCAAACACACACCTGTTACATCCAACTCAGGTTCAAACACACACCTGTTACATCCAACTCAGGTTCAAACACACACCTGTTACATCCACCTCAGGCTCAAACACACACCTGTTACATCCTCTTCACTCAGATTCAAACACACACCTGTTACATCCACCTCAGGCTCAAACACACACCTGTTACATCCTCTTCACTCAGGTTCAAACACACCTGTTACATCCACCTCAGGTTCAAACACACACCTGTTACATCCTCTTCACTCAGGTTCAAACACACCTGTTACATCCACCTCAGGTTCAAACACACACCTGTTACATCCACCTCAGGTTCAAACACACACCTGTTACATCCACCTCAGGTTCAAACACACACCTGTTACATCCAACTCAGGTTCAAACACACACCTGTTACATCCACCTCAGGTTCAAACACACACCTGTTACGTCCAACTCAGGTTCAAACACACACCTGTTACATCCAACTCAGGTTCAAACACACACCTGTTACATCCAACTCAGGTTCAAACACACACCTGTTACATCCACCTCAGGCTCAAACACACACCTGTTACATCCTCTTCACTCAGGTTCAAACACACCTGTTACATCCACCTCAGGTTCAAACACACACCTGTTACATCCACCTCAGGTTCAAACACACACCTGTTACATCCAACTCAGGTTCAAACACACACCTGTTACATCCAACTCAGGTTCAAACACACACCTGTTACATCCACCTCAGGTTCAAACACACACCTGTTACGTCCAACTCAGGTTCAAACACACACCTGTTACATCCAACTCAGGTTCAAACACACACCTGTTACATCCACCTCAGGTTCAAACACACACCTGTTACGTCCAACTCAGGTTCAAACACACACCTGTTACATCAAACTCATACAAGCTCAAATACACACGTTACATCCAATCATTCACGCTCAAACACACACCTGTCACATCCTCTTCAATCAGGCACAAACACACACCTGTTACATCCTCTTCAATCAGGCACAAACACACACCTGTTACATGCAGCTCATTCAGAATAAAACACAACTGTTACAACTACCTTAACAGGCTTAAACACACACCTGTCACATCCTTTTCAATCACGCTCAAACACACACCTGTTACATCCAACTCATTCAGAATAAAACACACACCTGTTACATCCAACTCATTCAGAATAAAACACACACCTGTTACATCCAACTCATACAAGCTCAAACACACAACTGTTACATCCTCTTCATTCAGGCTCAAACACACACATGTTACATCCTCTTCATTTAGGCTCAAACACACACCTGTTACATCCAGCTCATTCGGAATAATACACGCACACCTGTTACATCCTCTTCACTCAAGTTCAAACACAAACTTGTTACATCCAACTCAGGTTCAAACACACACCTGTTACATCCAACTCAAGCTCAAACACACACCTGTTACATCCAGCTCATACAAGCTCAAACACACAACTGTTACATCCAATCATTCACGCTCAAACACACACCTGTTACATCCTCTTCAATCAGGCACAAACACACACCTGTTACATCCAACTCATTCGGAATAATACACACACCTGTTACATCCAACTCAGGCTCAAACACACACCTGTTACATCCTCTTCAATCAGGCACAAACACACACCTGTTACATCCAGCTCATTCAGAATAAAACACACACCCGTTACATCCTCTTCCTTCAGGTACAAACACACACCTGTTACATCCAACTCATTCAGGCACAAACACACACCTGTTGCATCCAGCTCATTCAAAATAAAACACACACCTGTTACATCTACCTTGTCTGTACACATATTTGCATCTACTGTCCCATGGTACAAATTACAGAACAGATAAGAAACATCAAACATTATTCAAGGATTTTATCAAACATCAACCATCAAACATTATTCAAGGACACACACACACACACACACACACACACACACACACACACCTTCTCAGCCCCGTGGGGATCCCCATGAAAGTGACTGAAGGAAAAAGTAATATTCAGTGGGTGCATTGTTGTAAGAGTTTTAAATGTTGTTTTTTTTATATTAGCTTTAAAGGCACAAAGCAAGTCACAGGTTTCTTTGTTCACCTTAACCCATTCAGTTCAAGTGCTTCATCTAGAGATACAACCACAAATCTGAAGGCTCTATGGATAACTACCTAAAGTTAAAAAGACTGATGCATTGTCTTTTAACAATTTGCAGTAGTTTGTTGATTTGTACAGTGCTGTTGCAAGTGTGCATGCCTCCCTGAATGTTGATGATGTTTTTAATGTGCCGTCTGTGTCTGTCTGTCTGTCTGTCTGTCTGTAAAGTAAACCTTGAACCTTGAACCTTGAACTACTTTGTAAACTTCCTTGTAAGACGGGATGAAGTGATGACCCAGCGAGCTGTGGGATATTTAAAACAGGTCTGGTTGCCTGCGTTGTTTTGTCAGTAGTCCCTTTGAAGACACATGCAAAGAGCTCGGTCTGGAGGGAATCAAGATGTGTTGCAGCGTGAACATGCTCATACTTCAGCTGAAAATGAAAGGACAGGCTGAACTGTTACTGGAGAAGACAAATGAGCTGAACGGGACGCTAACATTGAGCTCACTGCAAATCCAGTAAAACAAGAACAACTGAACAGCAAAAGACACTTTATCACATTTGTTCTGGCTCTGCCCAAAATTAACAGAGTTTTTGGAACCTTAATTCAAGTTCTTTTCTGAACTGCTAGGAATACCCATAGAACCTATACTTAAAACAAGACTCATCACTGGAAAAAACAACAATTTTCACCTGTTTCAAGTAGATTTTCACTTAAAATAAGTAGAAAAATCTGCCAGTGAAACAAGATTTATTTGCTTGTAACAAGAAGATAAATCTTGTCCCACTGGCAGATTTTCCTACTTATTTCAAGTGAAAATTGTCACATTTTTCTGGTGTTATTTTTCTGGTGATGACTCTAAATGTTGAAATAGCAGTAAAACCACATTCATTGATGAAATGACATAAAGGATGGAAAGGAGGGATGGCAGTTTTGCAGGGGGGATGATTTGGACCGTTTTTATTTCGGGGGGAGATGCCGTCCCCTCATAGAGGCTGATCCAGAAACATGGCAGGGTTTTTACTTTATGGCACTTGGATTAAACACCTCTGGTTGAAATGTATTGAAATGCATGTCAAATTGTATCTTGTATGATTTTAAAAAAACGAATAAAAATACTTTGAACTAAAAAAAAAGACACAAGCAACTTGAAACAGCCTGGCCAGTTTGAGGAGGAAAGGTGTTCAGTGTTTGTCCTGTGTGTTTGCTGCTGACGCTGCAGAGCGTCTCAGCTCCGCCCCTGCTGCCCTGCGGCCTCCACTTTCTGTCTGTCCCCGTCACCGGAGTCCTGCTGTCCTGCTGCCGCTCCAGGAAGTGTTTTTACCACCTGTGGGTGGAGCAGAGAAAACAACACGGCAGTGAGAGTGAGACACAGCAGAGAGGGAGATAATGACACAGAGTGACTGCAAGTGTGAGACGTAGCTCAGGAATATTTGTTTAAATCAGCATTCGAGGTGCAGCCTTGTCAGGCAGAGTTCCAGAGCTGCACCCGGGCTCCGTCCCTGCTCTTCTACCTGTCACTCCGGAGTGGAGACGTTGAGCCGGGTGTGTTGTGTTTGTGTCCCAGGGATCCGAGGAGGAGCCCCGGCCCGGGCCCGGCCCTCATGAAGCTTCCGCCCATGCGTGTTTGGAAAAGGTGGGCCGGCTGGAGCTGTGGCTGCTGAGAGCCCGGGGGCAGCAGGAAGGAGCCGGCTGCTCGGCAGCCATGCAGGACAGTGTGGAGCAGCAGCTGCTCACCTGCCAGGTAGGCTCCGCCCACCAGCTGGAAAATATACACTTACCTTCAGACTGGGCTGAATGAGTGCGTTAACGTGGGAAGTTTAATTCCTCTTTAATTCAGAATTAACATTAAATCCGATTTAAAATGAGTAAAAATGACCATGTAAACACCTAATTCTGAATGAAAATGGCCATTCAGAATTAGACTTAATTCCAAAGTAAGTGGCTGGTTTATTCTGATTTTACATCCAAATAGAATAATTCCGCGATCATGTACAGGACTGTCTCAGAAAATTAGAATATTGTGATAAAGTTCTTTATTTTTTGTAATGCAATTAAAAAAAAAAAAAAAATGTCATACATTCTGGATTCATTACAAATCAACTGAAATATTGCAATCCTTTAATTATTTTAATATTGTTGATTATGGTTTACAGTTTAAGATTAAGATTCCCAGAATATTCTAATTTTTTGAGATAGGATATTTGAGTTTTCTTAAGCTGTAAGCCATGATCAGCAATATTAAAATAATAAAAGGCTTGCAATATTTCAGTTGATTTGTAATGAATCCAGAATGTATGACATTTTTGCATTACAGAAAATAAAGGACTTTATCACAATATTGTAATTTTCTGAGACAGTCCTGTATATGCAAATTATTTCCAAGTCCTCTCTGTTTATTTCAGATCTTGCAACATCAGCTAGGAAACGTAGCCACTGTGGTTCGAGTTTCCCGCTCGCGTTGGTTTAATCCAGTCTCATATCCTCTAAGACGTCATGCTGGATACGTCTGGCCGTAAACAGGGACGGATCCAACGTCAGTCGCACATTTTCACTTATCTAGCGAGTCTGGAAATACACACAGACTGGATTTCATTTCATTTCTTTTAATAATGGTGACGGTGTCCCCAGTGAACCCCAACATTCATTTAAAATCAGTCCTGCAGCCTAGCTCTTAATTTAACCCTAGAAAACCCTGACATACTAAATAAAACACAGTATATATTTATCTATGTCTATTTTTAAGAAAATCTAAAATATTAAGTCACTATTTCAGCTGTGGAAATGCAATATTCCTAGTATTTTCCTCCCTTAACTTGACAGTGTAACTTGAGCCTGCATTAAAGTTTCAAAGGTTAACCCACTCCCACAACATTTGAATGAGGCTTTATGACCAGGCAAACGGCCGCTGATGGCTGGGCGGTCCCAAAGGAAGTGAAGAGCAGAGAAACTTTAGAGTAAATACAAAAGTAAAAGCTAAATTAAACAGAGGCGTGTTTAGCTCGTCCTCAGTTCAACCTTCAAAAAGCAACACTTGAGCAGCTACTTCAAATAATAAAGGCAAGGCAAGATTATTTATATAGCACAATTCAACACAAGGTAATTCAAAGTGCTTTACATCAACATTAAAAGCAGCAAGACACAATTAAACAGTAAATAACAAATAAAATGAAATAAAATGATAAGAAAAGAGGTAAAACTATAAAAGGCACAAGTTGTTATAAAGTAAGAGCAGTAGAGTACAGCAGGTTCATCTCATTCTTACAATGGCAAGAATTATGTTTCTATACGGTCAAAACGTACAAAGACAAAGTTCAAATACAGTGTTACAAAGTAATCTGTGCCGATTCGTGTGATGAATTAAACCAATTTGACAATTCTACGTCACAACGCCTGCATTCAGGGCTTATCCATCACTAGTGTAACTTTGCGCTTTTTTCAAAAATCATAAGTATTTCATTTAAGAGTACGCTAATAAAGGGCCGGGGGTCATTTTTAAAGTTTGTTTGATTAAATAAACTTAAAAAATGATTCCAGTGGTGCAGCTGGTAGAGCAGCCATCTCACAGCTAGAAGGTCCTGGGTTCAATTCTCGCCAGGGACGCTGAGTTCCCCCAAGACTTCAGCACCCACACCCTGGGTGGGGTTGGAGAAAGGGCCTTTCTTTGAGGAGTTTGCATGTTCTCCCCGTGTTCCCTTGGGTAGCTAATGTGAACTACCCTCACAAAAACATGCAGCAGTCCTGGGCTCTACTGCCCCCTCTGGCCAACCGGGGAACAGATGGGGTGGGGAGGATCCGGCTGGAATAACGTGATCCTTCCACGCGCTACGTCTGGCCAGAGAAGCCCCACCCTGTCTGGTGAAAAGATGCTGCTCACTCCTCAGGTTAAGGAGGAGACCTGCAGGAACTCCCGGGGTTGGTAGAGGATGGAAATGCACAGGACTGACTTAGGTAGGAGCACTGGGTGATAAAACTGGCACAATATCAGGGATAAAAATTACTTAAAAAAAAAAAAAAAGATTCCAGTGTTCTGAAAATGATGTCACTATTTTATGTAGGACAAACACAATACATCACATGTTGTTTTTGTGACCTAGCCTAAGCAGGTACATTTTAAAAAGAGGGGTCAGGGGCAAATTATCAATTATCACAAGGGGCAACATTTCATCCAAGCAAAAAATAAAAAAAAGTTTCTCAAAACCATCCATCCACCATTCTCCACCGCTTATCCGGAACCGAGTCGCAGGGGCAACAGCCTCAACAGAGATGCCCAGACTTCCTTCTGCCCAGACACTTCCTCCATCTCTTCCTCCAGCTCTTCCTCCATCTCTTCCTCCAGCTCTTCCTCCAGTTCTTCCTCCAGCTCTTCCTCCATCTCTTCCTCCAGCTCTTCCTCCATCTCTTCCTCCAGCTCTTCCTCCAGTTCTTCCTCCATCTCTTCCTCCAGCTCTTCCTTCAGGTCTTCCTCCAGCTCTTCCTCCATCTCTTCCTCCAGACACTTCCTCCAACTCTTCCGAGGGGAGTCCGAGACGTTCCCAGGCCAGCCGAGAGACATAGTCTCTCCAGTGTGTCCTGGGTCTTCCCCGGGGTCTCCTCCTGGAGGGACATGCCTGGAACACCTCCCTAGGGAGGAGGGACATGCCTGGAACACCTCCCTAGGGAGGAGGGACATGCCTGGAACACCTCCCTAGGGAGGAGGGACATGCCTGGAACACCTCCCTAGGGAGGAGGGACATGCCTGGAACACCTCCCTAGGGAGGAGGGACATGCCTGGAACACCTCCCAAGGGAGGATCCAGGAGGATCCGGTACAGATGTCCAAGCCACCTCAGCTGACTCCTCTCAATGTGAAGGAGCAGCGGTTCGACTCCGAGCTCCTCCCGGGTGACCGAACTCCTCACCCTATCTCTAAGGGAGCGTCCAGCCACCCTGCGGAGGAAACTCATCTCTAAGGGAGCGTCCAGCCACCCTGCGGAGGAAACTCATCTCTAAGGGAGCGTCCAGCCACCCTGCGGAGGAAACTCATCTCGGCCGCTTGTATCCGCGATCTTGTCCTTTCGGTCACTACCCAGGTTCATGACCATAGGTGAGGGTAGGGGCGTAGATTGACCGGTAAATCGAGAGCTTCTTCTTTCGACTCAGCTCCCTCTTCACCACGAAACCATTAAAACCAAAGTGGGATAATTGAATGAACTGGTGTTAGCGAAGTCCTAAAAGTATTATGCAGTATTGCAGTATACAATGCAGTACCCCCCCCCCCTTTGTTTTACAAATGAACGTAACTGAATAGAGAATATTGTCTTTCACATCATCTTTCTACCTACTAGTAGTACTCAACACATGCATGTCCTTCACATAGCAGATGTTACAGCTGCATCACACCGAAATGTAAAACCTACATGGCTCAAGGGCACAACTGGCACATTAGTATCAATCTCAAATGCTTTATTATTCCATGCTCTGTATGCATTCAATACAATATCACATCATTTTATGCAAATTCAAGGTTAAACAAACCAATGTCATTGTGATGGTGTTTAGGAGATGCTTTCGGAGATTGAGGAAAAGGTTGCCAGCCTGTCAGCACTGGACCCTGCTGTCGATCAACAGCAGCCAAATGAAACAGGAGCTGCTGAATCCCAGAGGGAGACGGCCGAGGTTCTCGCCTCCAAACTGGAGAGCCTGAAAGCCAACTTGGTCTCCTTCCAGCAGCTGCTGAAGGACAAACACGGCGAGGAGAGGATGGTCAGCGGGCTGGAGACGCTGGAACAGATCCCAACAGTCAGTGATATTAATGCTTTAAAAAAGCAGCTAAATGTCTTCATGAAGTTTTCCCCCAGTTTGGATGTGGCACCTTTATCTCCCTTTTTTGTCCCTAATAAAGTTTTAATAACTTTATCCAATCTTATTATGATTTCAGAATTCATGATGTGAAATGTTGCAATAGTTTTTGTTTGTATCTTACAGGGTTTAGCAGAACTGTCCGCTTCTGAGCTGGCGCATGACCTTGAGCCTACGCGGGACCGCGAGCCCATGTTGAAGCGAAGCAGGAGCGTTCAGGAGCTCTTCTCTTCACCACGAAACCAACTCCGCAGACAAAGTAGCCTGAAACACCAGAAGGTACCAGGGCCTGTCCTCTGCGCAGTCCAACTATCGTGGAAACGTTTGTTGACTGCTTTCTTTCAAATTAATTTAACCTCCCCAGTAACCATGGGATGTCAGAGCAAGTAGACATCTTGACAAGAGAGGAAGTATTTTAGTTAGCGAATAGTTTAGCTACAGTACGTAGTTGCTTTTATTTTCCCATTGTTTTTCCAACTTTTACAAGGCATTTAAAAAGCAACTGAAAATAAATCTAATGTATTGTAACAATCCAGGGCAGCACGGTGGCTTGGTGGTTAGCCCTGTTGCCTCACAGCGAGAAGGTTCCCGGTTCCACTCCCTGGCCAGGCGGGAGTCTTTGTGTGGAGTTTGCATGTTCTCCCCGTGCTTGCGTGGGTTTCCTCCGGGTACTCCGGTTTCCTCCCACAGTCCAAAAACATGCATACTAGGTTAAGTGATGATTCTAAATTGCCCGTAGGTGTGAGTGTGAGTGTGTCTGGTTGTTTGCATATGTGGCCCTGCGATGGACTGGCGACCTGTCCAGGTGGACCCCTGCCTGTCACCTGAAAATGAGCTGGGATCCAGCAGCAGACCCCCGTGACCCTGCAAAGGATAAAGCGGGTATAGATAATGGATGGATGGATGGATGTAACAACCCAGAAGAAAGTTAAGGCATGCAGTTGGCCTGTTCTGCTCCTCTCTCTGTCAATCACCGGTCGCCACGGTGGGGCGTGCCTGTGCTGGAGACTTCTCCTATGTTCCTGTAACAGTTGAAGGAGTGCGCTGTTGGATACGGGGGCTTCAGTGACTGGTTAGGCCTGATGTGGTTCCAGAGGGGACTTTGCTTGTGCCCACTCTGGTATGGCTGTGCACAGTCACAGGGGAGCTGGCCCCTATGAAAGGCCGGAATGGGTTGACTATGACTGTAGGGGGTGAAACGTTTATGTGCCACAGCCTGGATAGCTACAATGCAGGACCCGTGTATCCCAGGCTTAGATTTTTTACAGGCTGCAGGTTGTCAGTTTGACCTGTTAAAAGGAACTGTGAGCTTTTATGAGGGCCCAGATGTCACCTTGTTCCCTAAGATTAGTCTAGATGGGCACCTTGAGGTGGGTAACAGCTAGTGCAGCAGGGACTGTGATCCACCCACTCCCCATGCTCTCCCCTCCTGGGTCCCATCCACTGAGCAACAGTGGCAATGCCACCATGAACGGAGATCTGTGTGCGCCCCTTGTGGCCCCCGGTTGGGCGAGGAGAGAGTGGTGGCTGTGGTGAGAGAGATATGGAAGAAAAACTATAGCAGCCTCAAGCCGCAGCAGCAGGAACAGTTGTGGCAGTGGCTGCTTGAGTTTCAGGACTGTTTTGCCATGAGTGATGAGGAGGTGGGTAGGACTCATCTGGTGCAGCATGATATCAACACGGGCGACGCGCAGCCTATCATAGGCTGCCAACATCGCCTCCCTCTGGCTCGTGAGCAGGCATGTGACCAAGATGTGACCGAGATGCTGGAGGTGGACCTCATTGACTACGTTTACATGCAGTCAAAATTCGGGTTATTGCTAATATTCTGGTTACTGAAACATTTGGAATATTCTGTTTACATGCGTGAGCAAAAATCCCTGGAATAAGAGCAAATTCGGGTTATTCAAAGGGGTTATGGGTGTTTACATGGCTGTCCAAATTCAGGTTATTGCTAATATTCCGGTTTTAAAAGAAAAAAGGACTCATACCCCCTTCTAGGGTTGGACGATGTGACCTCAACTCAATGTCATGATAAATTGGGCGTTTTACCTCAATAACGATAAATGCACAATATATCTCAGGATCCTCCTGGTTCTCATCCTTGGACCTACATGGCGGGTATTATCAGGTGCCCCTCGTCCCTGAGGCCAGACCTAAAACAGCATTCTGCAATGGGAGGGGCTTATGGCAGTTCAAGGTCCTTTGCTTTGGACTTTGCAATGTTCCTGCCACCTTTTCCAGGCTGATGGACAGGGTAGTGGCTGGGGCGCCTCATCAGCAGTGCTTAGTCTATCCTGATGACATCGTTGTGCACGGCAGAACCTTCAAAGCTGCCCTTTGCGGCCAGTGCTGTCGAGAATCAGAGCTGCTGGCCGGAAGCTGCATCCAGACAAGTGCCACTTCATGCAGCGGGAGGCATCGGCACGATGAAGGACAAGATGCAGGCTGTTACTGACTGGCCCACTCCCACACATCATGACAGGAGGCGTTTAGTAGCCTTCAGCATGCTCTGAGCGAAGCTACGGTGCTGGCTCTAGCTGACCCATCCTTACCTCTTATCTTGGACACAGATGCGAGCAGTGTGGGTGTGTGTGGGGGTTGCTGTCACAGGTGGGCAGGTAGCCGCTTATTTCAGCTGGGCATTCAAGAAGCATAAGGGGTATTATTGCGTCACCGCCGAGAGTTATTGGCAGTGGTGCTGTCAATCAGGCACTTCAAATGTTACCTGTGTGGTTACCTGATCACTCGGCTCTGCAGTGGCTCATGCATGACGTTCAAGGAGCCAGAAGGGCAGGTGGCCAGGTGGATTGAGGCACTCCAGCCCTTCAACATTAAGGTGGAGCATAGGGCTGGGGCACGTCATGCTAATGCAGTTGCTCTCTCACGCCGACCATGGGCAACAGATAGGTGCCGGATTTGTGAGAAGAAAGAGATCTCAGAGAGGAGGAAACTGGGACCATTGTGCAGCCAGGGGATGTGGTGATGTGCCAGGCGCTGCAGGCTGATGACATGACAGAGTGGAAACAGGAGCAAGATGTTGACCTGCAGCCTGTTCGGCAGTGGGTTGTGACATAACACCGGCCGCTATTGGGACGAGATGGCAGCACTCTCCACCACACCCAAGGGACTTTGGTCCAATTTTGATGCCCTGTGGCTAGAACAAGGCGTCCTGCAGTTGGCCTGGAAGGAGCCTGCCACGAGTGAGGAGAGGTGGCCCCTTTTGAGTCATGGGTGTTTGCCTCCATATGTATGCGACTGGGTGCACACAAGACTCGCACCACCTCCTTGTGGCCACAGAAGGATAGGTTAATGGAAATATTTCACCACACCTTGGGGCAGCAGCTGGCTATCCTCACATCAAAGCACCAGAAGGACTAGGATGACCACCTTCCCATTGTGCTTATGGTGTGTGGGTCTACTGTGCAGGGTCCACATCCTGCTCACCTGCTCTCCAAATTTGGAAGACACCCCCCCTGGACCTGAGTACATCCGGAAACTTCAGAACCACCTTGAGTCTGCACATATTTTTGCTCGGGAGCAACAGCTGAGAGCATGTCTGAGACAAAAGCGTATTTATGATGTGATAACTCAGGGGAGACAATTTTTGGCTGGAGAGCTGGTCTTCGTCTACAGGCCCCAACGCAAGAGGGGTTGGTGTCTTAATCTGGACAGCTAGTGGTGGGTCCTTGTAGAATGCTGGAGAGACTAGGAGAAGAGACAGATTGGCTCCATACAGACGGGCCACTCCCACCCCTGCACCGGCGACATCACCAGCCCCGTCCCCACAGGCTTCCACACCTTTCCCCACTTTGCTTCTTTCCTCATCCCCTGTACCAGCGACAGTAACACCAGGCTCCATGGCTCCAGCACCCCAACTGGCAAGGCCTCAGAGACAGAGGAGAGCCCCGAGACGGAGGAGAGCCCCAAGACGGAGGAGAGTCACGAGGCGGAGGAGAGTCACGAGGCGGAGGAGAGTCCTGAGAAAGAGGAGAGTCCTGAGATGGGGGAAAGTCGTGAGGCGGAGGAGAGTCCTGAGAAGGAGGAGAGTCCTGAGAAAGAGGAGAGTCCTGAGACGGAGGAGAGTGCCGAGATGGATCAGATATTTTGTTGGTTCCTTTAGCAGGGAATGCAGTTAAAGGTGTGACTGCTTGTTCTTAGAGGGCAAGAATGCGCCCTGGTCGCACTGGAAGGGTCAGTAGTCTACCCAGACCTTCCCAGTTAAAAAAAGTACATTGAATTTTATTATGGACTAGGATGGACATCTTATTCTTTTATTTGTTGGGCTGAAAAGTGGGTTCCTAGGACTTTGCATCCAGTGCGTCCCTTGTGGGCGAGGAACTTTGCAGTGAGAGGTATTGTACCGACCCAGAAGAAAGTTACAGGCATACAGTTCACCTAACCACAGGTCACGTCAGTCGGGGGTGGGCTAGTGGTTGGGGGAGCAGAGTGGGCGTGGGCCGACTCGTGTGCATGTTGGTGTTCTCCCAAGGTTGATGGAGAGAACACACCAAGGGAGTGCATTTCTGCTTAGTCACTACTGTATATTTACCACTGCAATATTGAAAAAGTTCTGCAGCTGTATTCGCACGTACGGTAAAACTACATCGTACACTTTATTGCTCATTTTTAGGAGTTGGAGCAGGAGCTGACGGAGCAGAGAGGACTGACTCAGGCCCTTGCCAGGCAGGCCAGCAGAGTCCGGCTTCACTGTCAGAATCCGGAGGACGGCGGTCGGCTCTCACCACGGTAAGGCAATATTTCAGCACTTTTCAAATATATGTGGTGCACTGTATTTTCCATACCATAAGGCGCATCGTATTATAAGGTGCACCTTCAATAAATGGCCTCTTTTAAAACACCCTTCACATATAAGGCGCACCGCATTATAAGGCGCACTAAATATATGGTAAAATACCGTACTATAGTGGCTGGGGTTGAGTTACGTATCTACCTGATGGAGCTGCGCTACAGGAAATGCTACAAAATCCTACAGCTAATGCAAAAAAAAAACAAGAAGAAAAGTACTGTGTGTCAGACTTTATTAACAAAATAAAAACCAGCTTTGCTCGCCATTATGCAAGTCAGCGTCGCTGCTGTTGTCTTGAACGTCTGACGATTCCTGACGTTTTTAGCGCCATTACTTCGGCGACACCAACTACAGTAGCTACAATCCCCCTGCCTACAGTAACAGAAATTACTGTAATGATCATATATAAGGTGCTCTGCATTATAAGGCGCACTGCTGGTTTTTGAGAAAATTAAAGGCTTTTAGGTGCGCCTTATAGTGCAGAAAATACGGTACTCAATATTCATAAGCCTCTTTTAAAGGATTCTATCATATACATTCAGGGACTGCAGCAAACTACAGTAGGAAAAATAATGCACAAGGAGATTTTCACATTTATTCAGACTTTCACTATCTCTGACCAAAATAAAATGTAAGTATAAAAACAAGGATGAATGATTAGAACCATTTATATTCATATATCATCTTTAATTCTGACATTATTTGATTTTTGTCAATTGATTTCTTAAATTCTTTGACAGCCTTGATCAAAAAGGTAAACAAAGCTCAAATAGGACGAACCATGATTGAAGGCAGAAGGAAAGAAGGAGAAAGCAGTTCAACTGCTCTGAAGTGTTAATTTCCAGGCTTTTTTTCCCCACAGGTTGCCTCCCGCTGAGGCTGATGTGGAGGAGGACTCTGCTCAGAAGAAGTGGGATCACCTTCACAGTCAGCTGCTTGCTTTAGAGGAGAGCTGGCTGCTTCCTCCATCTCAGGTAAAGCCTTCATCATGAGAACTGAGGGGCTTGATTATCACTTTTCAAATACAAAAAGAAAAGGAAAATTGGTGTTCTTGCCATGCTTGATTATCACCTTATTTGAGCAGAAGCCACTTTGTTGTCCCTTCAGTGTTATGGGGACTCCTGCGGGGCCAGATTATACTTGTGTGTGTCTTCGACTTCTCTTCTGATATTTTCCTCTCTCTCACTGTATGCTTCCATGGACGCCACTCTCTCTTATCTTCTTTTGAAGGTGACAGACTCATCTATCAAAGGTACTGATGGAACAGCAGGATGCGTGATTGGCACAAAAAACCCCAAAGAGCTCCAAACCCACATCAGCCATCTCAGACAGCTTGGACACACATCTGCAGAGCTCCTGAATCAGGTGAGGAGCCGTTATCTATCAGGGCTGGTTATCAGCCGAGACGCAACTTGTGAAGTCTTGCTGGTTTTTCTTCTCAAGACTAGGAACGGCACACGAGTTAAAATGATGCTGAAGGAGTCTTCAGTTAGCCCTTAAATCTACATTCAGTAATGATGTGGGAGACTGTTTTATCTAAAGATTCTTGAGAGTTAGGGACAAAATCCAAGCTTGAGAACAATAACGATTGGCTAATATCGGATATTTTAATCAATGTCAGTGACAGAGTAGAATAACAGTAAAGATTCAGCAGGAATAAGATGTCTTAGGTTATTAGAGGTGTTAGGAGGAGAGTTGTTCCTAGAAGACAGTCTTCAAGAGTCTTAAAGAGATGGTTGAAGGCTGACGAGGGTGCCATTGTGACTGAGTTTAGACGGCTGAATGCACATCCTGCAGTCAATGTGTTCAAGACTTCCAGCCACGGGTGGCCGCTGGAGTTCAATGACTTTGGAGGTGACTCGTCCTTTTGGGTTGTTAGATGTGCATTCTGACCTATCTCCAGGGGTCCAGCTGTGAAAACTGGGAGACCGTCTGAAGAGGGCTTGAGCTGGGGGACACACCATGGATGTATTATAAAACTGGATGGGACGTCAAAAATGGCCGCCCATTCATTTCAATGCATTCTGCTCAGCCAGCGCATAAGCCGAAAAAATCTCTGACTTCCTGGTTTACTTCCGCATACAGCGGCCCATAGAGCATGCGCAGTTGAGTCACCTCCCATGATGCTCTGGGGCCTCCCATCATGCCCCGGGGCAATGACGCGAGTATTAATATAATATGTATTAATATAATATATGAATTAATGTATATTATTACATGTATAGTATTACATATATTATTAATGTATTAATATAATATAATTACATAATATATATTAATATAAACATCCGTGGAATGCACGGACACGGCTGTGACGTCATCCGTGACGTCACGCCCAGAAAGAGACTTTTCTTTGACTTTTCTGGCCGTTATAAAACATTTTTGACGGATATAAAGTCCATGACTTAAAAATATAGAATACAAAGATTAGTAATTGCCGGTGATTACAGCTGGAGGTTCCTGTAAACAGTTTTAGAGGCTTCTCTTTTACTATTGCGGTCTATGGGAAAAAACCTTTCTGGGCCGCATGGGATTTTTGGTTGCAGTACCGCGGCTGGACACTGGGGGAAATCGGCGTGCCTTCTGAGTGGGAGACCCGGGGGCTGGGACACACTGAGCCAGATGAGGCGCAATTTCTCTTCCTTTGTAGAGACTTGACCAACAGGATGATGCAACCTCTGAATCAATCACTCCGTTTTTCTGTTTCAGAACCAAATCAGACTGAAAAAAACTGACTGGATCCATAATTATATTGATGTTTGTGTTTATATTTTTTTAAGTTTAAAGCAGCACTATGTAACTTTTCCACCTTAATCTAATATTTCATCATCATCATTGTGATGGAACATCAACTTCCAACAGGTTTAATGAACCTGTCATGGTCTGAGGGGTCTGTATCTCCTTCACTGGCACTATGTAACTTTGAGGAGCATGGTAGGAACCCTGCCACACTAAAAAACTACACATTTTTACGGCTTTGACTGCTTTACGGCATACATCACTTCCCCCTCCTTCCCCATTCGTAGTCCAGACCAAAGCTGGGTGGGGCGTGGAGCGCAGAGCTCAGCAGAAGCTGGTGTCATGGCCGAAGCAGCGGAAAAACCCAAGAAAATCAAAGTTTTATCGGAGGAGACGAAAAAAGAAAGCGGGAGAGTAACAAGCTAAATGCCCGGACAAGAATAAACATTGGCCCAGCGTTCACTCGCTGGCGTGAGCTGAAAGACGAGGAGGGATGTCCGACAAGAGAGACAGAATTGTTATGATACAAATGTAAATGTAGAGTTCTATGGTCAATAAGAATCAACATTAGAATGTTTTCACATATTCGTCTTGGGTTCTAGTATTTTTCCTGAGAACTGTAAAATTGTGCAGGGCTGATCTGCCAAATATAAGGAATGGGCATTCAGTTATTCACAGGTTATAAAGTATTTTTTTATTTTGTCAGTAAGTATGTTGGACTACTAATTTATGACGAAGTCCCTCTAAAAAATGTTTGTAGTTTTGGGTGCATTATCTGGCTGAAACAGGACAGGGGGCGGGGGTGACTTCACTAATAAAACCAAGTTGAACTTAGTGATTTTCAATGTCGTCATATTATATTGTTTAACTAAAAATAGATACATTACCTCTTCACTATCCATCCTGCAAACGACCGCTGAAAACAGAAACGTAGTTTTGAAAGTCTGTCCTGTCTTATTTCTTCGGGGACAGGAGTTTTCCGGCAGTACGCGCTGGTGCTCATGGGAAATGTAGTTATTTCTGGTAAAACACTACCGCTTTTGTCCAAAGGAGCCGCCAAACTCAACAAAAGCTGAAAGTTACATTGTGCTGCTTTAAGTCCTGGTTTGAACTTCCTGTTTCTCATCTGCCCTGATCGTCTGCACCAGTGTCTCGTTAACCCTTCTGTATATCTGGTCTTATCTTCTCCTTGCTCCCTGCTGGTCCGTACTGTTTCCTCCCTCCGTGTTCCCATGTGTTTGCAGTTTTTTGATTATGGTTCTAGTTTTTTTGTATCCTGCAAAGCAGTGCTTTTTGTTAGTTTAAAATAAATCCTGCTTTTTGAGAACTCCTGCCTCCTGCTCTCTCCTACATCTGGGACCGAACGACAATGGTTTCCTGACAGCCCCCTGGTGACAGAGCTTTCACTGCATCCTGGATAGTTCTGAATTCAGGCTTATTTGGAGGAAACTGTCCTTTTGGAAAACACCAGAAATGAAGGACAATAGCAAGACTGGTCAACAGTTCTGTAATAAACAAATACTCAAAGTAAACCTTTTTGAAGGAAAGGTGTCGTTTGAGCCTGTTTGAATGCAGCTGAGATGTGACTGGGGACATAAAAGTGTTTGTCACATGGCTGAAAACTGGAACTAATAGCAGGAGGAAAGGCCTGAATGAGATCTATCTATCTATCTGCAAATATAAGTAAAATACTTATATACTTATAGACAGTACTCAAGATAAGGGGGGATGGCATCCCCCCCCTGAAATAATAACGGTCCAAATCATCCCCCCTGTAAAACGTCCATCCCCCCTTTCCATCTCTTATGTCATTTCATCAATGAATGTGGTTTTACTGCTATTTCAACATTTAGAGTCATCACCAGAAAAATGTGACAATTTTCACCTGTTTCAGGTAAATTTTCATTTGAAATAAGTAGAAAAATCTGCCAGTGGGACAAGATTTATCTTCCTATTACAAGCAAAAAAATCTTGTTCCACTTGCAGATTTTTCTACTCATTTCAAGTGAAAATCTACTTGAAACAGGTGAAAATTGTTGTTTTTTCCAGTGATGATTCTTGTTTTAAGTGTAGATTTTGTTACTAAAATGAAACATTTTAACTAGAAATAAGACAAATATTCTTGTTAAGATTTAGAGTTTTTGCAGTGATCCATGTTACTTATCCTGTGAAGGACAGAGTCATATTGATAAGTTCAGAAAAGTGTTTTTTATTGTTGTGTTTTGATGTATTTGATGTAAGCCCAGTGGATATTTAAAGCTTACAGAAGGCTGCATTTAACTGCTGCTATGTCATTCCTGCAGTATTTCTGCAGCTGTTTTGGTCACTGCTATTATTTGTAATATAATATATTATTTGTAATCAGCACAAATTATCTGTCCCCATATGATCAAATCCACCATCCCCCCTGATGTTTTTTTGCAACTTGAGTACTGCATATAGAGTAAAATACTCTATTCTGCCTGTAATGATAAAGTCCAGCTCAGTCTTTGTAGATTGTTCTTTAAAGTGTTCAGACTTCAGAACTCCAGAAAAAGCTGTTTTCACTTTTGTTGTCTTTAGTTTCTTTGTGCTTTTCTTTGTAAGTTACCACGAAACATAGAACGTGACATCACACTTGACAACATAAAGACGAAAAAACAAAGATAAGAGAATTGTAGTGAGAGAAGATAGAGGATGGGCTGATGAAAGGTGTCTCACCTCCTCGAGGGAACAGCAGTCCTTCTGCTCCTCTCACCTCTTATCTATAATATCCTCAGAGAAATAAGCTGCAGAAAAAGCAGCAAAATACCTCCTCCATAAATAACTTAGTTCCTGGCAGAGGGGGTAGTAACGAGTTACATTTACTCTGTTACATTTACTTGAGTAAGTTTTGGGAAATGTTGTACTTTTAGGAGTAGTTTTGAATCACTATACTTTTTACTTTTACTTGAGTAGATTTGTGAAGAAGAAACTGTTCCTCTTACTCCGCTACATTAGGCTACGTTGAGCTGTTACTTTTCTTTTATCCCTTTTATCCACGTACGCGTCAATCTCATGACATCACTGGCTGATTCTTTGGGAAAAATGTTTGTTTTTGCATGTTTTGTCACATTTACAAAGACTCAAACACACACAGAGTTTCTATGAGTTCATGTTGTTCTAGTTCTGCTGGTTAAAAAAGAAAAGTACAAAGGCTTGAAATTCTGTGCTACTTGTGTTTAATTTATTTTTTTATTCTGTTATTTTATTTTATTATTTATTAAAGTACTTGAATTTACTTTAAGATTATTTTAATTTAAGCTATTTTTTATTTGGTATTAATTTTTTTTTTTTTATTGATTTAATTTGCCTGAAGATGATTATTTTGTACTTTTGTCTGTTTGAATGGTTGTGTTAAAAAAATAAATCAGACTTTACTCAACAGTTACTCAGTACTAGTTTTTTCACCAAGTACTTTTTTGCTTTTACTCAAGTAATTATTGGATGACTATTTTTTACTTCTACTTGAGTCATATTATTCTGAAGTAACAGTACTTTTACTTGAGTACAATTTTTGGCTACTCTACCCAGCTCTGGTTCTTGGACCACGTTTTAGATTTGCCTTCAGTTTCCCAACACGAGCGTTTTTCTGATAGTTGCATTTCCCTCTCCTGTGCAGGGAGAGGGATCCCACCAGGCTCTGGACGAGGCTTTGTTTCAAGTGCTGCATGAAGCGTCCGAGTCCCTGTCCTCCATCAGAAACCTGCTGCACTCGCCTGTCGACATGACGCACGAGGAGGAAACTCAGCCCACACTTCTGCTGCTGCAGGTCAGACGGTTTGGAGGTGAAATGTTGTCTGCAAATAGGATAAAACTGTAATTATGCAAGTAATGTGTTAAAGGAGCTTGAGGCAGGATTGTGGCAGGATTTATGAAAAAAATTCGTATACGTTTTAAGTTTTCTAGTAATAATGTCAGATGAAGCGTTCCAAACCAAAAAGAATGAGCCCTCTAGTTTATCTCTCTGTTGCCTTGAACAGGCTGTGTGCTGCAAAATGTATGGAGCTAGAACAGTCTCATAATTGACAAATGCACAGGACAAGTTTTACAAATGCACAGACCGATTTGCAAATACACACACTGTTTCACAAATGCACAGAACAATTCACACGTGCGTAGGACAAGATATACAAATGTATTTTTGATGCACACACAAATATAACCTGATTTACAAACGTTTTTTTGTCTGTGAGCTGCGCTGGATTTGTGTGTGAGTTTTGAGACTCCTCTGACGTGACTCGATCCACAAATACGTTTTTTTTAACACGTAAGGATCTGGAACCAATCAGATGTCTTCTTTTGTCCCAGCCAATCATAAGAGCGCACCCCACGTGGGGGACGCAGAGCAGTGGATAAAACACGATTTACTCTAAACCAATCAGATTAAATGGGCGGATACACCTGCTGTTTGAACTGCGTTTGCTTAGAAAAGTGATTAATATTTTGAGTTGATGGAGTAAAGATAAATAAACAGCAACAGGAGATAAAAGATAAATAAACAGGGTGGAGAGGAGATCACTGTTCTGCTTTTCTTCGGCAGGAGGGTCCCCCCTTATGAGCCTGGTCCTGCTCAAGGTTTCTTCCCTCCTAAAGGGGAGTTTTTCTTGCCACTGTTTGGCTTAAGGCTTTTCTCCCACTATGGGAGTTTTTACCTGCCATTGTTTATATAATAATTGCTCGGGGGTTTATGTTTATGTTTATGTTTATGTTTATGTTCATGTTCTGGATCTCTGGAAAGTGTCTAGAGACAACATCTGTTGTATTAGACGCTATATAAATAAAATTGAATTGAATTGAATTGAATTTTCTTGTGATCCCGCAAGAAAACACAGAAAACCTGCCGATGCAGCAGCTGATGATGAGAAACAGCAGATATATTTCTGTATTTGAACTACAGGTGTCTTTCAGGAGAACGAGCCTGTTGACGCGTCAAATGACGGGGGTGAATATTGCTGCAGGTCGCGTTCTGGCTCTGGCCATTAGCGGCGCTGGTCCCGGTCAGACACCAGCTGACCACAGTGACCAGACGTGGAGGTCAGAAACAAGCAGCTGTTATCCTCACATTTATGATGTGACATCGCCACCACACAGAGACAAACATGTGTCAAAACAGCGGTGGCAGATCAACACATTCCCGGTGCAGACTGTCATGCTCATGGGAAGATGCAGCCGTGATGATGCTGGTCGGGGTTTAGTCCACCGATCATCAAACATCTGAGCTGGACACAGAGGTTCTTCGGTTATCAGTCGACTGATACCGACTTTACTCCAGATATTTCGGTAAATTAATCTCCTGACATGTGCGTGCTGCTCCACCTGCCGCTGCAGCTCTTCCCCGTCAGGTAGCGCAGCAGCTCTCTGCTGGTCTGTCTGGTTCTGAGCTGAATCAGCGGGACAATCCCATGTAACACGTAGTCAAACCAAACGGAGCAAATACATAAATATCTGTGCTGTTTCTCATTATCAGTTGCTGCATCGGCAGGACTTGGAGTGCAGTCTCCCGACGGCTCTGGTTGAACGGCCTGATAAACCATCTCAGATCACGCTGTTTTCTTTACCGAGATCTCAAGAAAATCAGAACAGTGATCTCCTCTCCATCCTGTTTATTTATCTTTTATCTCCTGTTGCTGTTTATTTATCTTTACTCCACCAACTCGAAATATTAATCACTTTTCTAAGCGAATGCAGTTCAAACAGCAGGTGTATCCGCCCCTTTGATCTGATTGGTTGCAGATCCTTCCGTGTTAAAAAAAAACCTATTTGTGGATCGAGTCACGTCAGAGAAGTCTCAAAAGTTACACACAAATCCAGCGCAGCTCACAGACAAAAAAACATTTGTAAATCAGGTTATATTTGTGTGTGCATCAAAAATACATTTGTATATCTTGTCCTACGCACGTGTGAATTGTTCTGTGCATGTGTGAAACGGTGTGTGTATTTGCAAATCGGTCTGTGCATTTGTAAATTATGAGACTGTTCTAGCTCCATAAAAATGTGCTGCAATTCGGTCCCGAATTTCCCGCGCTGTCCTGAGGATGTGACGTCACATGATGCTGCATGTGCGTTCTCCCCGTTCTCCCGTGCCGGCTTCGCTGTTGGCTGCAGTACCCCCGACGGCCGTCGTGGCGAAGGGTGGCGCTAGAGAGTCTCATTTCTTAAAAGGAGCCTCATGCTCCTTTAAGGGATGGGAATCAAAAATGGTTTCTTGTTCACAACCAGTTCCTAGTGTTTCATTTCCTTGGAATCGTTTGCAAAATGTTTTAAACGATTGCCTTTTCGATTCCACCAGGTACAAATTACGTCATCACGCACGTTGCGTAGCGTAAGTTGCGTAGCGTAAGTTGCGTAGCATAAGTTGCGTAGCATAAGTTGCATAGCATAAGTTGCGTAGCATAAGTTGCGTAGCTTAAAGGCTGAATTATGGTTCTGCATGTAAACGTAGTCACTATTCCAACGATTCAGGGGTTTCTCTACTGTTCCCTGTCCCACAGCTGGTAACTTCAAGCACATTCATACCGATATCCGCTGCAGAGCCCACCTTTATTCTGCCAGCACTCTCTCCGTGTGCAGGCCCAGCGATACCCACCCATTGTCTTTTTTCAGTTGTTTCTTTAGCTTGCTATCTGTTGGGCTTTGTACAGCCTGAAGCCCCGTTCTTGGAGGTTGACAACAGTCTAAAGCGCTGCTCCGTTTTCAGAGTCTGTCAGCAGAGCTGGTCACACAGGGCGACGAGCTGGTCTCTCAGGGGTCGAGGGCCAGCCGTCTCTTAGGGTCGGCACGGGCTCAGCGGTGTGTCGACGCTCTGTTCAGAGTCCTTCCTGTCGTCCAATCTACGCTGAGCTGCACACAGCAGCAGCTCCAAAAGCTGCACGAGGACACGGTGGAGGCAAAGGTCAGATATAAACTTTACTTCATGAGTGAAAGTAATGCTGGATTCACACTGAAAGCACCACAGTAGTTAAAGGCGTCATGTTGCCATTCATTTTCTATGAAAGCGCTGCGAGAGGCGTTGGAGGCACTGGAGGCATTGGAGGCATTGGAGGCATTGGAGGCATTGGGGGCATTTGGGGCATTGGGGGCATTGGGGGCATTGGAGGCATTGGAGGCATTGGAGGCATTGGGGGCATTTGGGGCATTGGGGGCATTGGGGGCATTGGAGGCATTGGAGGCATTGGAGGCTTCCAGAGCGTCAATTTGAAGTTAAAAAATCTCAACTTTATGCAAATGTGCAGCGGTGACGCCGAGGCAGCGTCCAATAACAGACAGGGGTTCCTGAAGCAAGAAGCCTCAATGCAGATTGTACTTTCATGTTCACACAAACGTACACTCATTCACATGCACACATGAGCATATCTGCACTAACAAACTTATTTTATCAGGAATTAATATATTTCATCCAGCAAACTGACATTTTTGCTGATTTGACTGCAGTTTTTACCTGAACTGCTCATGTGAAACACGTAACTGATGGTTGAGGAGCTGGATTGTCTGAACTATTTTATTTGCTACATCGATCCAACGCAAAATAATTAAAAACCGTGCTTATTAATCACAAAACACAGTTTAAACATTATGACCAAATCCGCTGGGACCCGGTGTGTCAGTGTTCACTCAGACAGACTGCAGCTTCACCGGGACCAACGATGATGGTTGATGTTGATCCAGGACCAACCTGGTTAAGGAGCATCAAACTCACTCTTATCTACGTGGAAATAACGCTGAAATATAAAGAAGGGGTTGAAATGATGGTGAAATAGAAAACTGAAGATTTGCAGCTATATATAGATATATTTAGGCTATATGCACTTTGTTCCCTCCAGTTCTGCAGCGCAGCTTGAAACCCCGCCCCCTGCAGGCGTCGACAGGCGATGCAGGCGATTTTTGACGCTTTCAGTGTGAATCCAGCATAACAAAAGTTACTGAGTAAATAATGACTCCTCTTCCTGTATGTTTGGCTGCTGTTTCCCTTATATGCACTATTATCAATATTTTTCTGTTCCTTCAAATAGACCTTATATACCGAAGTTATGTCTGCTATAATAGGTTACACTGGTTCTTACTGGATGCTCTAATGACACGCTCCATGTTAATCTTACTGAGAGATGTTTCATGAGATGTCTTAAGTCTTCTGGTTGTAAAGAAGTCCAAAGATGTCAGTCATGTAGAGACGTTAGTAACACTTAAAGGGGACCCATTATGAAAAACAGGTTATTTCTTGCAGATGAACCGTCCAATTTTTCGTAGCGGTGTATCGCGTCATTCAGGCAGCCAATCAGCACAGAGCCTCATTATCATAGCCCCGCCCACTCAGAATCCTGCATAGATAATGAGGTTAGAGAATGGAAGGATAAAGACATGGTTTAGAGGCTGAATTTCTCATTTATTTAGCAAAAACAATCAAAATCTTGTTTTTAACCCTTGTACTGTCTTTGGGTCAAAATGACCCAATTCTTCTATCCTTCTTTCCTCCTGCCATGCTCTCTCTTTCCTTCTTCCTTTCCTCTTTGCCTCCTTTTTTACCCTCCTTTACTCCTTTTTCTTCCTACCTCCATTTCATCATTCGTTCCTTTATTACCTTCTTTGCTTTTCCTTCCTTCTTTCCTTATTTTCTCCAGTCCTTCCTTCTTCCCTCCCACCCTTCTTTCTTTCCTTTTCTCCATTCCTTTCTCCCTCCTTTCCTTTTCTCTCTTCTTTCCTTCCTTTCTCCCTTCCTTCCATCTTTTCTCCCTTCCCTACTTCCTTCCTTCTTTTCTCCTTTCTTCCTTACTTCCTTCTTTCCTTCCTTCCATCCATCCATCTTTTCTCCCTTCATTCATTCCATCTTTTCTCCCTTCCTTCCTTCCTTCCTTCCTCCCTCCCTCCCTCTCTTCCTTCTTTTTTCCCTTCCTTATTTCCTCCTGATCTCTCCTTCCTTCCTTCCTTCCTTCCTTCCTTCCTTCCTTCCTTCCTTCCTTCCTTCCTTCCTTCCTTCCTTCCTTCCTTCCATCTTTTCTCCCTTCTTCCCTTCCTCCTCCCTTGACCCAAAGACAGCACAAGGGTTAAGTCAATCAAGGCCTGTTTAAAATAGGTATTAGTTGCCATAATAGGTCTCCTTTAAAATTCCTTCTACAGCTTCTCACAGCTCTAACTGACTAAGTGTTTGATGTAACCCATAAATATGTGTCCAGATCCAGGAGTCTCTGCAGCAGCAGCTTGAGCAGATGAACGTGCTGCTGGAGGAAACCGGCCAGCGCCCCCCGCCTGCCGCTGCTGCCCAGCAGGTCTCACATCCACCGGTACTGGACCTTAGCTGCACACTGGGCTCTTCACATCCTGGTCATTTATAAACATGGGCCAGATAAGCAATGTCGAGAAAAAAGTCCCAATGTCAAAATGTCGAAATTAATGTTGAAGTACAATTTTGAGAAAAAAGTTGAAATGTTGTTCAACTTTATTCTCAAAATTTCGTCTTTATTCACAAAATTTCGACTTTTTTCTCAAAATTGTATTTCAACATTACACTGCAAAAATTCAAAATCTTAACAAGAATATTTGTCTTATTTCTAGTTAAA
This sequence comes from Cololabis saira, assembly GCF_033807715.1. Lineage (NCBI taxonomy): Eukaryota > Metazoa > Chordata > Actinopteri > Beloniformes > Belonidae > Cololabis > Cololabis saira. The sequence goes on from NC_084602.1 coordinate 3,722,427, forward strand.
ATGTCTCATTTTTAGTCAAAAAACTCTCATTACACTTAAAACAAGAGTCATTACCAGAAAAATAACAATTTTCACCTGTTTCAAGTAGATTTTCACTTAAAGCAGCCCTATGTAACTTTTCCACCTTAAGCTAATATTTCATCATCATCATTGTGATCATTGTGTAGGCTACGCCGTCGATTTAATGCAGAACCATAATTCAGGCTTGACAGGTGAAGAGAGACGTTGCATCAGCGTCAGCGAGCCGTCAGATGATGCCTCTGCTTATCATTGTCTGCGGGAATTTTACACATCGTCTCCCAAAGAGTCCGACGGTAGAAATCTAACCTTTCTGTGCAAATTATTTCCACCTGCGCTGAGAAAAACAAGTCAGAGCGTCTGCCTCGTCAACTTCACATTGTAAACGTCATGTGGAGTTAAAGCATCTGTCCAGTGTGAGAAAATATCTGCAAGTCCTTAACAATCAAAAAAGTTCCCAGAAAGACCAAGAAGACCCAACAGCCCCGAACGATCCCAGCCAGACCCACTGCTGCTCCTTCAGGGGGTAGTTTTGAAAGTCCGTCCCGTCTTATTTCATTCAAAATCAAAACAAATGCAGCGACGGGGACAGGAGTTTTCCGGCAGTACGCGCTGGTGCTCATGGGAAATGTAGTTCTTTCTGGTAAAGCACTACCGCTTTTGTCCAAAGGAGCCACCAAACTCAACAAAAGCTGAAAGTTACATTGTGCTGCTTTAAAATAAGCAGAAAAATCTGCCAGTGGAACAAGATTTTTTTGCTTGTAATGAGAAGATAAATCTTGTTCCACTGGCAGTTTTTTTCTACTTATTTTAAGTGAAAATGTACATGAAACAGGTGAAAATTGTCAAATAATAACTTATTTTTCTGGCAATGACTCTTGTTTTAAGCGTGATGAGATTTTTTGACTAAAAATGAGAAAAGTTTTAACTAGAAATAAGACAAATATTCTTAAGATTTTGAGTGCACAATAAAAAAAAATCTTCCCCTCTCAAATCTTTTTTCTCCTGCATGGCCCTAATGCTCTTCTGTAGCGTGCAGATTAGGGAAGCTTGAGTGTCTGTATCTGACGGGAGCTTGGTGTTTCCCCTGTGCAGGATGAGGCGGTCCTGGGCGGGGTGCACGGCTCGGACCTGCAGCAGCAGTTTGAGCGGCTGGTCCACAGCTTGCAGGAGCTGCTCCGTCTGGGCTCGCACCGCCTCCATCAGCCCCACGCCGAGCTGCACAGCAGGGCTCAGCTGCAGCAGCAGCTCAGCAGCCATACGGTCAGTGGAAAACACTAACGGGTTGTAAAGTAAAACCATGGCTCAAGGTTTTTCTCCCACTAGGGGAGTTTTTTCCAACAAGCACTTTATTAAATACGCGGATGACACTGCATTCGTGAGCCTCCCGCATGATGGAGAGGAGGTTGACCATTTTCTTAAATGGTGTGAGAGGGCAAACCTTGTCCTCAACCCCTTAAAGCAGGGGTGTCCAAAGTCGGTCCTCGAGGGCCGCAGTCCTGCATGTTTTATTTGTTTCCCTGCATCAACACACGTGATTCTAGTTAACGGTCGTCACCAGCTTGTCATCAAAGTCAGGATAGTTCTATTGATGATCAAGCTCCTTGTATCATGGTTTGATAAAAAAAGGGACACATCTAAAACATGCAGGACACCGGCCCTCGAGGACCGACTTTGGACACCCCTGCCTTAAAGGAAATGACCATTGATCTCAGGAAGAACAATTTGGAGATAGTTAGAGACAGTTTGGAGATAGTTAGAGACAGTTTGGAGATAGTTAGAGAGAGTTTGGAGATAGTTAGAGAGAGTTTGGAGATAGTTAGAGAGAGTTTGGAGATAGTTCGAGAGAGTTTGGAGACAGAGACAGTTTGGAGATAGTTAGAGAGAGTTTGGAGATAGTTAGAGAGAGTTTGGAGATAGTTAGAGAGAGTTTGGAGATAGTTCGAGAGAGTTTGGAGACAGAGACAGTTTGGAGATAGTTAGAGAGAGTTTGGAGATAGTTAGAGAGAGTTTGGAGACAGACAGTTTGGAGATAGTTAGAGATAGTTTGGAGATAGTTAGAGAGAGTTTGGAGATAGTTAGAGACAGTTTGGAGATAGTTAGAGAGAGTTTGGAGATAGTTAGAGAGAGTTTGGAGATAGTTCGAGAGAGTTTGGAGACAGAGACAGTTTGGAGATAGTTAGAGAGAGTTTGGAGATAGTTAGAGAGAGTTTGGAGATAGTTAGAGAGAGTTTGGAGATAGTTAGAGAGAGTTTGGAGATAGTTCGAGAGAGTTTGGAGATAGTTTGAGACAGTTGGAGACAGTTTGGAGATAGTTAGAGACAGTTTGGAGATAGTTAGAGAGAGTTTGGAGATAGTTCGAGAGAGTTTGGAGACAGAGACAGTTTGGAGATAGTTAGAGAGAGTTTGGAGATAGTTAGAGAGAGTTTGGAGATAGTTAGAGAGAGTTTGGAGATAGTTAGAGAGAGTTTGGAGATAGTTCGAGAGAGTTTGGAGATAGTTTGAGACAGTTGGAGACAGTTTGGAGATAGTTAGAGACAGTTTGGAGATAGTTAGAGAGAGTTTGGAAATAGTTCGAGAGAGTTTGGAGACAGAGACAGTTTGGGGATAGTTAGAGACAGTTTGGAGAGAGGTTGAGATAGTTCGAGACAGTTTGGAGATAGTTAGAGACAGTTTGGAGATAGTTAGAGACAGTTTGGTCCACATTTCGGTGCCTGGAATCCAGTTGTTTCTGTGAATTGCAGCGATCCATTTGTCTCTCTTAAGCTTATTTCTCAGCAGTCTGTAAAACGATAACTCCGATTTCTTGCTAAATCTATGAGTACAGTCGATCTCACAACAGCTCTTTCCCATTTTAGATGTTTTCCAGTTGCTCAAACTGAAAGTTTACGCTGACACTCAGTCTTTCTGACACTCAGTCTTTCTGACACTCAGTCTTTCTGACACTCAGTGGGCGTAAACCGCTGTGAAGTCGCATCTGTGACGTTATGCGGATTCCCTCTATAGACGCTATATAAATAACATTGAATTGATTTGAATTGAATTGAATTGAATTGAATTGAATTGAATTGAATTGAATGTTCAACTCTGGTTTTCAGTGTATGCTTTGTTTTTGTGAATCAGAAGTTCTTCCAGTTCCTGGGCCAGCATACTCACATGCTGCAGTTCCTGACGGACAGAGCAGCAGATATTGCAGCGCCCCCTGGGGAGGGGGCTGCGGCAGGCCTGCAGGACCGCGCGGCCCGGCTGCAGCAGCGTGGAATGGAGGAGGGGCTCAGGATGCAGGAAACATTACAGGTTTGAAAGACACAACAACAGAGCAATGGCCATTTTTTTTCAAGGAGGAGATTATACTGAGATTGAGCTGCAGAGAGTCCAACAGATTGTCACAGTTTTGTTTGAAAAAAAAAAAATTCAATTGGAATGTCTTCCAGTGTTTTGAGAATCCTCTAAAGATGGACTTGTTTGAATGTCCTGGTGTGTTGTCTCCCAGATGTGGACGCGGTGGGAGGAGGACGGCGTCTGGGCAGACGCCCTACTGAGCAACACGGAAACATCACTTTCCCAGATCCAGCAGGGGCGCAGCTCTGAGGAGCAGGAATCCTGCTGCAAGGTAATCTCCAGCCACGTTTACACAGAGCCGGGGATTTACAAAAACGGATATTTCACCCTCTACTCTTTGAAAAATACCATCATTTACACCAGGGATCGGCAACCTGCGGCTCTAGAGCCGCATGCGGCTCTATAGCACCGCCCTAGTGGCTCCTGGAGCTTTTTCAAAAATGTTTTTTTTTCCTTTTTTTCCTCTTTTTTTCTTCCTTTTGCCTTTCCTTTTTAATCTCAACATTTCAACTTATTTCTCAAAAGTTTGACTTTTTTCTTGACATTCCAACTTTTTTCTCGACTTTTTTCTTGAGATTGTACTTCAACATTAATATCGAAATTTCGACTTTTTTCACGAAATTGTACTTCAACATTAATCTCGACATTTGGACTTTTTTCTCGAAGTGCATAATGAAAAAAATTATCTTTCCCCCAGTAATAACTAATATAGAAACATGCAGCATGTGTTGTCTTCATTCTAAGGCTGATACAAGACTTTTCATTTTTTGCGGCTCCAGACATATTTGTTTTTTGTGTTTTTGGTCCAATACGGCTCTTTTAACATTTTGGATTGCCGACCTCTGATGTACACGAACCCACATAAATATCTGTTAAGGTGCTATGAGCAGCCAAACCTACAGGGGGCAGTGTAACGAGAAGATAAAGTCATGCTAGCCAATCGGAATCCTGGAAAAAAACATCAACAAATGACACGAGTAACTTCCAGTTACTTCCAAGATGAACGAGAGTCTTTGGTTTGGAGTGACAGAGAAGTGGAGTTACTTTTAAGTGTGACGTTAGAATATAAAACAGGTAAAATACAAGAAAATATTGACGGTTACTAACTAATTGTAACCACAGGTGTCACTCATGACGCTGGTGACGTTTCTGTCTCATAATGTGACGTTCTGAAGCCTAAATGTCCGTTTCTCTCTGTTTACAAGCAAACGTGAAGACAGAGTTTTTTGCAAATCTCCACTTTGGCCAGAGTTTTCAGGAATTATGGTTTTCGGTGACTTTGAGCTTCTTTTTCGTGTAAACGAACGGCCAAAACGCATGAAAACACCAGCGTTTTTGCTACGTGGAAACAGGGCCTTCATTCATCCGCTGGTCACGACCGTCCAGAGGACTGAGCGCTTTTTGCAAAATTCCATCCTGCCCATTTGCAGGATGTCGGACACACGGCCCACGCTGGGCTTTGTGCGCTGCACTCAAAACCTAATTGGCTCAACTAAACTCAAGTGAATATGTTGTTTTCTGTAGCTGTACAGGATGTGCCTCTTTTAGCTACATTTCATCTTGGTTAATATTTCCTCTCTGGGACTGTAAATGTGTCCCTACTCTTCAGAAATGGATGATGGAGGCTGAGGTGGTTCACTCGTTGTAAAAAATGGAGACACAAGTAAAGAGGTCTTCTCTCTGTTCATCCATTCTTGACCACACGTTAAAATATCACACAGTGAAAGAAATATGTCCAGAGTTTACAGTTTAATATTAAGATTTCCAGAATATTCAAATTTTTTGAGACATATATATTGGGATATTTGAGTTTTCTTAAGCTGTAAGCCATGATCAGCAATATTAAAATAATAAAAGGCTTGCAATATTTCAGTTGATTTGTAATGAATCCAGAATGTATGACATTTTTGCATTACAGAAAATAAAGGACTTTATCACAATATTCAAATTTTCTGAGACAGTCTTGTATATTTAGGGCTGCAGCTATGGAATGTTTTAACAATCGAGTATTCTACTGAAAATGTCATCGATTAATCGAATAATCGGATAAAACATATTTTTGTTTAGTTAAAGAGCAGTTATAAATATACATAAGATGTTAGATGTTAATTGATATTACTAAGACTAAATTATATAATCCAGTAGGTTCATGGCTGTGCATTTAAAAACCCTGAACTTACACCAGTTGACCAAATCCACTGCCTTCACTCAAAAAACTAAGGATCTTACCAAGAAATGTTCTTATTTCTAACCTAAAAATGCCATTACACCTGATAGCACACATCACTTAAAAGGTTAGGTGTTTTTCCCACGTGTTTCAATTGAACTTTCATTTGTGTCAAGCACATTTTAAGTTCTAGTTAAGTTTTAAATTAAAGTCTTGATAAGATTTTGAGTTTTGGCAGTGTTCAAAATAAAATTATGAGACCTGCTGTATTGGAACACATTAGGCACCAGAGCTACTGGATGTTTTATCCATCAATGACTACAGAGATAAAATTGAAAATTACCCAGTTAGCTTTATTACGTTTTGAGCTGGAAATGCTGCCACACTTTTGACATTTTCTGCCTTTTTTTTTGTTAAAACCAAACATATCCAGCGCCTCTTTCTTCTTCCTTTACGTGCGTGGCGTCAGCGCGAAATACCTGCTTTGAGCTGGGGGAATTAAACGATTCCTCGAGGCAGAGTAAATTCCTCCATCATTTTTTGTAATCAAATTACTCTAATTATTCGAGGAATCGTTTCAGCCCTAATTATATCATTCATGTGTTGCTTTGTATTTTATTATTTCTAGAACAAAGGCAATCGGTGGTGCTCGGAGCAACATATGATCTCATTTCCAATGTGGGTTCATGTACTTCAGGTCCTTAGTACTTTCAGTGAACCGGGTTAACATGGGCCACATTTCTAGTTTAACCAGTGCTAAACCAGTTAAATACACAATAATGTTGACAATAATCCTGCAGAATCAGTGTCCTGTCAGAAAGATCATTAGTATTCACTGTAACAAACACGGAAGACCTTTTGAATCCTGCCATAACTTAAGTATTTGAGACAGAGCTGAGATTGTGATTTCATCTCAACCACCTTATCAAACATGGAATCTGGCTCATGCTTGAATCATTATTATCATCATAATTTGGCACTTAAAGGAGCTTTAAGACCTAAAGACTAACAAAACATGAAGGGACACCCTAAGACTCTCATACAGCCACTAAAATCTGCTGCATCATATAATTTAACCAAAAGCCAAGTGATAACATCCCCCTCACTGAAGCTCATGCTGATGTCCAGCTCTCTGCAGGAGTCAGCACTGAGTAGAGATGATCGCACCATGGTGTCTTTTTAGAAGTAGCTTTCCTGTATAAACTATGACCGAGTATTAGGGCCTAACTAATACAAAACATTTTTGGGAAATTAAGAGAATAAAGTCGTAATATTACAAGAATAAACTCGTAATATTACGAGAATAATTTATGAGAACCCTAACCTCAATTCGGAATTACTATTTTCATGTAAACTTGAAGGAAAATAGTTTAATTCTGAATTATTTAATTTGGAATAATTAATTCCAAATTAAAAAACATCATGTAACTGTGGCCATTGAGTTTGCACCAAAGCCAGGTTTGCAGGTGCATTTCAATGACATCATTTCTTTTTCGGTGACAGGAGCTACTTGGCGTTTTGGAGAGCAACAAGGCCCGGTTCAGCCACGTGTTGGAGGCGGGGAGGCGGCTGCAGAGTTTGGGCTGCAGTGTCGTAGGTGCGCACACCTCCAAAATGGAGTCGCGCTTGAAGACTTTCCACTCCAGGCTGGAGCAGGAACTCGCGGCTGCTGGAAGGAAAAGAAAGCTGAGGAACAGGTGAGAGCTGGGGAAGAGGGGTGGTTTCAGGCCGAGTGCAACACGGCGGGGATGAGAATCAGTCCTGCCCCAGGTGGAGGAGTTCAAATATCTCGGGGTCTTGTTCACGAGTGAGGGAACGATGAAGCGTGAGATTGACAGACGGATCGGTGCAGCGTCCACAGTTATGCGGTCGATGTACCGGACCATCGTGGTGAAGAAGGAGCTGAGTCGAAAGAAGAAGCTCTCGATTTACCGGTCAATCTACTCACCTACCCTCACCTATGGTCATGAACTTTGGGTAGTGACCGAAAGGACAAGATCACGGATACAATCGGCCGAGATGAGTTTCCTCCGCAGGGGGGCTGGACGCTCCCTTAAGCCTGAATTATGCTTCTGCGTTACATCGACGCAGAGCCCTCGCCGTAGCCTGACGTGCACCTCCCAAAAATTTAAACTACACGTTGCGGCGACGCAGAGCGAGAGGGCTGTGATTGGTTCGATTGGTAGCAACGCATTTCCAGTTCCGGTTCGTGAAGCAGTCGTGAACTTTCAGCGCTCTTTTCTTCGTGTGTGTGTGATTTTGTTTTTTTAGGTTGTTTTGGTGTTTTGCACAATAGTTGTCCTTATCTCTTTGATTCACTGTGACCGGAAAAGCCGGAAGCTAAACAAAGTATCAACTAGTGCTCTGGGGGGGTTATTGCACCGCGGAGAAATGGAGTGACGGAGAAGTCTGAAGGTTCACGACGGCGTCACGGCAACGGCGTATGCTCTGAAGAGATGGAGGAAGAGCTGGAGGGAGAGTTGGAAGGAGAGCTGGAGGGAGAGATGGAGGAAGAGCTGGAGGGAGAGTTGGAGGGAGAGATGGAGGGAGAGATGGAGGAAGTGTCTGGGGTGAAGGAAGTCTGGGCATCTCTGTTGAGACTGCTGCCCCCGCGACCCGGGAACGGATAAGCGGTGGAGAATAGACGGATGGATGGATGGATGGATGGATGGATGGATGGATGGATGGATGGATGGATGGATGGATGGATGGATGGATGTTTGGGCCAAGTTCTGCAAAGGACAGATCAGCCCTGGATGGATCAGCAGTGAGCTGATCCAACCAGGGCTGATCCTCGTCCCTCCCTTTTTTAAGAGGAGGGATGATAAATATCAGAAATAAGCTTCAAAGCTGCAACATCTGAATAATGTAACACATCTTGTGAAAAAACAAAAGAAGCTCCCATTTTCTGGGATACCGCGGTATTCTGGCCGACGCTGTGTTGACGTTTGGTGTAAATTCCCTTGGTGTAAATTCCCTCCAACAACCAGGTTTCTGCGCGACTCCGCCGTGCTGAAGGACTGGATGACGTCGGCGCGAGAGTCAGTGGACGAGTGGACGCAGCTAACAGCCCCGACCAATGAGCTGAGGGATCTTCATCAGAGGCAGGAGCACTATCTCCAGTCTGTGGTGAGGAAGATTCTGTGTGACGCTCAAACCCCAAACCCCCGAGTCCTAGACGGACCAGTGAACACTTCATAGATGTGGTTCTGAAGACGAGTCACAAGACCAACCGTCTCATTCCTGTATTTTAGGCTTTGACCAAAGCATTGGAGACCAAATCTGAACTGAAAGTGTCGGTGATCAGCACCGGCACCCAGCTGGTTCAGTTGATGGAGGAAAGGAGAGACTCCAGCGGAGGTGGAGAGGATGGAGGGAGGAATCTGTCCCGGACTTCAGACCCAGATCTGGACTCCATCAACACTCAGCTCAGACGAATCGAGCTGGAGTGGTCGGGCCTGGCGGCGGACGTCCCCGTCCTCCAACAGGCTCTGCACAAGGTGAGGACACTCCTCTCTGGCTTCGGGTCCTGTCATTCATGAGGGGAACCGTCGCGTCGTTCTGATGGGCCTCTCTGATATTCAGGATGAAAAAATTATCATTTTGGCCGTCTGTAAAAAAGAACTCATAAAGCTTTAAAGAAATCTTGCTGCCTACTTTGGAAAAAAGAAAAAAGTAGCTTCTGTCTTGGGCTGCACAGCCTGTATCTGGGCCGAGAGGGACACAGGTGGACAGAGGGGAACAGAGGAGGGCCGAGGAAGACCGAGGGGGACAGAGGTGATGCAGGACATGCAGGAGATGCAGGTGATTCAGGACATGCAAGAGATACAGGACATGCAGGGTATGCAAGACATGCAGGAGATGCAGGAAATGTAGGACATGCAGGAGATGTAGGACATGCAGGAGATGCAAGAGATGCAGGACATACAGGAGATGCAGGACATGCAGGAAATGCAGGACATGCAGGACATGCAGGAGATGCAGGACATGCAGGAAATGCAGGACATGCAGGACATGCAGCAGATGCAGGACATGCAGGAGATACAGGAGATGCAGGACATGCAGGAGATGCAGGAGATGCAGGACATGTAGGACATGCAGCAGATGCAGGACATGCAGGAGATACAGGAGATGCAGGAGATGCAGGACATGCAGGAGTTACAGGACATGCAGGTGATTCAGGACATGCAGAAGATGCAGGAGATGCAGGAGATGCAGGACATGCAGGAGATGCAGGAGATGCAGGACATGCAGGAGATGCAGGACATGCAGGAGATACAGAAGATGCAGGACATGCAGGAGTTACAGGAGATGCAGGAGATACAGGAGATGCAGGAGATGCAGGACATACAGGAAATGCAGGACATGCAGGACATGCAGGAGATGCAGGACATGCAGGAAATGCAGGACATGCAGGACATGCAGCAGATGCAGGACATGCAGGAGATACAGGAGATGCAGGACATGCAGGAGATGCAGGAGATGCAGGACATGTAGGACATGCAGCAGATGCAGGACATGCAGGAGATACAGGAGATGCAGGAGATGCAGGAGATGCAGGACATGCAGGAGTTACAGGACATGCAGGTGATTCAGGACATGCAGAAGATGCAGGAGATGCAGGAGATGCAGGACATGCAGGAGATGCAGGACATGCAGGAGATACAGAAGATGCAGGACATGCAGGAGTTACAGGAGATGCAGGAGATACAGGACATGCAGGAGATGCAGGAGATGCAGGAGATACAGGACATGCAGGAGATACAGGAGATGCAGGACATGCAGGAGATGCAGGACATGCAGGAGATACAGGAGATGCAGGACATGCAGGAGATGCAGGACATGCAGGAGATACAGGATATGCAGGACATGCAGGAGATACAGGAGATGCAGGAGATACAGGACATGCAGGAGATACAGGAGATGCAGGAGATACAGGAGATGCAGGACATGCAGGACATGCAGGAGATACAGGAGATGCAGGACATGCAGGAGATACAGGAGATGCAGGACATGCAGGAAATACAGGACATGCAGGACATGCAGGAGATACAGGAGATGCAGGACATGCAGGAGATACAGGAGATGCAGGAGATGCAGGACATGCAAGAGATGCAGGAGATGTAGGACATGCAGGACATGCAGGACATGCAGGAGATGCAGGACATGCAGGACATGCATGAGATGCAGGAGATACAGGAGATGCACGAGATGCACGAGATGCAGGAGATGCAGGAGATGCACGAGATGCAGGACATGCAGGACATGCAGGACATGCAGGACATGCACGAGATGCACGAGATGCAGGACATGCAGGACATGCAGGACATGCAGGACATGCAGGAGATACAGGAGATGCACGAGATGCATGAGATGCAGGACATGCAGGAGATGCAGGACATGCAGGAGATCTGCCTGAAACAACGCTTTCAATGATTCAACGAAGGTTATTTGCAAACGGAGGTTCATGAAAGATGGGGAGGATCCACAAACAGGGAATGACAGATAGCTTCACCATGGTTGCAGCATGTTACATGTCAGCAATGATAAGTTGAGCCCTGGGGGATGCGGTGGAGCTCATAACGGGGGCAGGAGAATAGTGAGGGGAGAGGAAAGGAGAGACGACCAAACAAGAGTATATTCAGAGCAACTGAGCCTGTAAGAGCAAACTTTCTTCGTGCTGCTTTAAGAGGATTGTTTAGTCTGAACAAATGTGTGTAAGCTAACATTTATGTAGCGTGAGAAGAGTTTTTAAGATGAGAATATTGAGTGCTCTTGTCCTGTCCTCCTGTCCCCCAGCTGTGGATGGAGGAGCTGCCGACGGAGGCGGCGCTGCAGGTGCTGGATGCTCAGCTGGTGGATCTGGAGTCCCAGCTGGAGCAGCATCGTAGCATCAACCAGCTCTGCAGCACGGAGGACCTGGCCGCTCTGCTCCGCCGCTGCACGGTACAACCGTCCTTTCTCCTATCTGTCCACATCTGCATCACTATGGCCACGGTTACATGATGTTTTTTAATTCAGAATTAAATAATTCAGAATTAAACTATTTTCCTTCAAGTTTACATGGAAATAGTAATTCTGAATTGATGTTTACATGGAAAACACGTTTGATGGTCTTTCTCCAATTCCTCTACAGGTCTGGGGGTTGGGAAGGTTCTGATTGGATAGGGGGGCGGACCGGAAGTTAAACTACCGGAAGAAAAACAAACTTAGCCGCTACAACTTTGAAACTTTGAAAAGCTCACGATTTTGATGTTTCCTGTTTCCATCTGTTCTTTTAATGATTTCTATTTATTAAATAAATGGTCTCTGCTCTTGACCAGCGTTTACTGCGTGCTGCATCTTGAAACTTTGTTTGGAAAACCAGCCCAGCGTGGAATATAAGCGTCATGGAGACAGACGGGCGAGGGAACGAGCAGCGCAGAAAGACCAGAATTAATTTAAAGAGGAATGAGTGTAAACATGATCTGGAATTATTCTATTCAGATTTAAAATCAGAATAAACCAGCCACTTACTTCGGAATTAAGTTTAACTCGGAATGGCCATTTTCATTCAGAATTAGGTGTTTACGTGGTAATTTTTACTCATTTTAAAACGGATTTAATTTTCATTCTGAATTAAAAAGGAAATAAACTTCCTATGTAAACGCACTGAATGTCTCAACATGTTTCCTTTGTTTTGTCGTAGGAGTTGCAGACAGAGATGTCTGCCCTGCAATCCACCCTGGACCACATAGACCAGCGCTTGGAGGCGTGTGATACCGAGACGTGCCAGAGGGGGCGCTGTGAGAGCAGCCGGTACGCAGAAGAGCAGGGAGGACTCAGCCAGCGGTGGCTCCGTCTGCAGGGACGTCTCCACACGCTGGTAACCTGCAGCCCAGTAGAGGAACAGATCAGAGCCGGGCCGGGGGCGGGGCATAGGACCGGGGGCGGGGCATAGGGCATAGGCGGCCGGGCTACTATGTCAACAATTTACCACAAACTCCCATTTTCTTGCTGCCAGTGTGTGTCTGTGATTGTGTTAACTGTAGCTACCTGTAAACCTGCTCCCTGACCATGATGCAGCTTCTGGTGGCCCGGAATGATTTTGTACATGTAAAAAACAACTATTCAATTCAATTCAGTTTATTTGGGAAGGGACAGTGTACATTCATATACATTTAGAATTAAAAATGCAAATGCACCCAATTTTAGCTACAGAGCTAGTTTCCATTGGCAGTCCCCCGGCTAAAAATATAAAAGAAAGACAAGTTAAACAACAAGTTAGAACAAATACAAATATAGCGTGCAAAAAGTTTCTGTTCTTGTTATTTTGCTTCTATTTAAGATAGAAGGAACAGGAGAACAACATGACACATCTGTCATGGTTTGGTTGGTAAAGGACCCAAGTGCAGGAGACAGAGGGAGGCTGGAGTCAGGAGTTCTCAAAAACAAAAGGGTTTTAATCCAAAAAGGTAAAGCAAAGCGCTGCAGAGCAGGATAAATACAAAAACAGGATCAGGACCAAAACACGAGGAGACATGGAGGAGAGAACAGTACGGACCGACAGGGAACCAAGGAATGACAAGACAAGATATACTGAGGGGATAACGAGACAAGACGAGACACAGGTGCGGACACAATCAGGGCAGATGGGACACAGGCGGGGCAAGACAGAACTGAAACTGGGAGGAAGTGTCAAAACCCTGACAGTACCCCCCCCTCAAGGGACAGATCCCAGATGTCCCCAGAGTCCTAACCCAGGGTGGGCGGAGGGGGCCTGGAGGAGGGCCCAAGCCACACACGGCCAAAGTTCCGGGGGCCGACCTCGGGACCGGGCAGACCAGCGAGACAGCTCGGGGGGGCGTCCCCGAGGCCTAGGCCTGGGTCTTGGCGGGGGGCGTGACGAGGATTCTTGGTGTGGCTCGGGAACCTGACGGGGCTCGGGAACCTGACGGGGCTCGGGAACCTGACGGGGCTCTGGGACCGCCTCAGGAACAGAGGGCTGCGGGGCCGCCTCAGGAACAGAGGGCTGCGGGACCGCCTCAGGAACAGAGGGCTGCGGGACCGCCACAGGAACAGAGGGCTGCGGGACCGCCTCAGGAACAGAGGGCTGCGGGACCGCCTCAGGAACAGAGGGCTGCGGGACCGCCTCAGGAACAGAGGGCTGCGGGACCGCCTCAGGAACAGAGGGCTGCGGGACCGCCTCAGGAACAGAGGGCTGCGGGACCGCCTCAGGAACAGAGGGCTGCGGGACCGCCTCAGGAACAGAGGGCTGCGGGACCGCCTCAGGAACAGAGGGCTGCGGGACCGCCACAGGAACAGAGGGCTGCGGGACCGCCACAGGAACAGAGGGCTGCGGGACCGCCTCAGGAACAGAGGACTGCGGGACCGCCTCAGGAACAGAGGGCTGCGGGACCGCCTCAGGAACAGAGGGCTGCGGGACCGCCTCAGGAACAGAGGGCTGCGGGACCGCCTCAGGAACAGAGGGCTGCGGGACCGCCTCAGGAACAGAGGGCTGCGGGACCGCCTCAGGAACAGAGGGCTGCGGGACCGCCTCAGGAACAGAGGGCTGCGGGACCGCCTCAGGAACAGAGGGCTGCGGGACCGCCTCAGGAACAGAGGACTGCGGGACCGCCTCAGGAACAGAGGACTGCGGGACCGCCTCAGGATCCGGAGTCGGGGCTGACAGGAGGCGGGGAGCCGGAGTCGGGGCTGACAGGAGGCGGGGAACCGGAACAGGAGCTGACAGGAGGCGGGGAACCGGAACAGGAGCAGACAGGATGCGGGGAACCGGAACAGGAGCAGACAGGATGCGGGGAACCGGAACAGGAGCAGACAGGATGCGGGGAACCGGAACAGGAGCAGACAGGATGCGGGGAACCGGAACAGGAGCAGACAGGATGCGGGGAACCGGAACAGGAGCAGACAGGATGCGGGGAACCGGAACAGGAGCAGACAGGATGCGGGGAGCCGGCGTCGGGGGGCATAGGATCCCCGGAGCTGCCCGAGTGGGGGCCCGGGTCCGTGGCGCTGGCTGCGGGGGTACCCGGGTCCGAGGTGCCGGCTGCGGGGGTACCCGGGTCCGAGGTGCCGGCTGCGGGGGTACCCGGGTCCGAGGTGCCGGCTGCGGGGGTACCCGGGTCCGGGGCGCTGGCCCCCCCTCAAGGGACAGATCCCAGATGTCCCCACAGTCCACATCCAGGGCGGGCTGGGGGGGAACACGGGTCCTCGGAGCTGGCTGAGGGGGGGCACGGGTCCTAGGAGCTGGCTGAGGGGGGGCACGGGTCCTCGGAGCTGGCTGAGGGGGGGCACGGGTCCTCGGAGCTGGCTGAGGGGGGGCACGGGTCCTCGGAGCTGGAGCAGGAACAGGGGTCGATGCGTCCAGGACCACCGCTAGAGCAGGAACAGGGAGCGATGCGTCCAGGACCACCGCTAGAGCAGGAACAGGGAGCGATGCGTCCAGGACCACCGCTGGAGCAGGAACAGGGAGCGATGCGTCCAGGACCACCGCTGGAGCAGGAACAGGGGGCGATGCGTCCAGGACCACCGCTGGAGCAGGAACAGGGGGCGATGCGTCCAGGACCACCGCTGGAGCAGGAACAGGCTGGGGCTGGCGCTGGCGCCGTCGCTTCCCCTGGGGCTGAGAACCCCCGGGCCCGCCTCGAGCCAGGCGTGTTCCCCAGAAGGGGGGAACAGGCTGGAATGCGTCCAGGACCACCTCGGGAACAGGAAGAGGTGCGTCCAGGGCCCCCACCGGAACAGGCTGGGGCTGGCGCTGACGCCGTCGCCTCTGCAGGCTCCTGGGCCCACCCAGAGCCAGGCGTGTTCCCCAAAAGGGGTCACAATACTCCTCCTCGGCCCAGCGCACGTCTTTACCCGCTTCACGGCAGAGGAAGTTCAAAAGGGTGAGGTAATCTCCCGCTGGGTCCAACTGGTCGGTCCGTTCTGTCATGGTTGGTTTGCTTAGAACCCAAGTGCAGGAGACAGAGGGAGGCTGGAGGCAGGAGTTCTCAAAACAAAAGGGTTTTAATCCAAAAAGGTAAAGCAAAGCGCTGCAGAGCAGGATAAATACAAAAACAGGATCAGGACAAAAACACGAGGAGACATGGAGGAGAGAACAGTACGGACCGACAGGGAACCAAGGAATGACAAGACAAGATATACTGAGGGGATAACGAGACAAGACGAGACACAGGTGCGGACACAATCAGGGCAGATGGGACACAGGCGGGGCAAGACAGAACTGAAACTGGGAGGAAGTGTCAAAACCCTGACAACATCAATCTTACTAACACGATCTTCACGATTGAAGAGAAGATAAGAAAACAAAACAGCAAAACAAAGAATTTCATACTTTAACACTTGATATCTTAATTTACATGTGCAAAAAGGAGTAGGAAGAAGTGTAAACTTATTTAATCCTACCCCCATTCACTGATCATTTAACCTGTATTTATAAATACTCACACACTGTACTCACACACTTATCTATACATACATAAATACATACATACACATAGTTGAATATTTCTATATATTTGTACACACATGCCCATATAAATATATTTATTTACACCATACTGTCTCTATTAACTGCATCTGCTCTATATCTATGTATATATCTACTTACACACGTATTCACACACACTTATACATACACATACATCCATACTTACATACATATACATACACATATAATTAGCTGCCCATTTCTGTACATAAATATAAATAAATCTAACCAATAGTGTTGTAGCATGCTCGTGCTACCCGGGGGTCAACCGACAGGACAGAGAGGACACGGGGTTTCGTGGACAAATTCAGATTATTTATTTCCACCCAGACACACGTGAAAACGCATTTCATTCTGCGTCATTCCTCCTCCTTCTCCAGGGCCCGCACACTACTGAAATACACAAGAGCATGAATTAGACACACCTGTGCACCATCAGCTGTTCCAGCCGCGTCACCTGTGCGCCACTCCCCTGCACTCTCTCTCGCCCCTGCAGACCACGCCCCAATCCTGCACCCTGCACCCCGCCACATACCCCCATCGCCCGACTCAGGCCGGAGACTGTCCGGCCTAGCCGGACTAACTTCTCATTAAAAATCAATCAGAATTTATTTACATACGGGTACCACAGCAGATGTGTACGATACACAAAAACCATTCACTAACACGAAAAAACAACAACAATAAAAATGAAACTTAAATGCATGGATTGTAAAAGAACTCAAACGCAATAATGAACATGATATCAACGAACATCTACGGTTTGAACATTTAAAGATGGCGGGGCCTTTGGTATTTTAAAGATGGCGGAGCCCTCAACAAACCACGTGCAATGAAATGACAAACACAGCGCTTTAAAACATGAATGACTAGCAGAAAGTGGCGACTACAAAATAACCGAACACAATGATGATAACAGTGATGATGATGTATGCAGTAATCTCAGTTCTGAACCGCTCTAAGTTATACTGATCACCAGTGCTCACGACCCCACGCCTCCTCGTAATCCGGATCGGACAGCTGCGGGCTCTGTCGACTGCGGGTCGCGGTTCTGCTGGGGGTTGCCCGGTCAGAGTCTCTCGGTTCACGTCCCTTCCCCTGCAACGAAACGGACAGCGGTGGGTGCCGCCTCGTGCCGGGGCGTGCTTCCGGATCAACGGAGCCTTCTCACATGTTTCTAGGCGCGGCGGGGGGGGGGGGGGGGGGGGGTTCATTCGTTGCCGTGCGTCCCTGCTCGCCGGTCGCCGACGCGCGGGCGTCCGGCCCGGAAAAGCAGCTCACAGTTGGGCGAGATGCCGGCCGTCTGTCCAGGTAAACGTCCCGATTCCTGATGCAACAGGAGCTCGGAGCGGGGAAGGGGGCGTCAGTCGGAGCGTTAAGTCGCAGCGATCTCCCGATCTGATGGCCGGGAGCGCGTGAGCGTCGTGGGCTCGGATCTGCAAAACTTAAAGCGGAAAAAGAGTTAATGGGAGGCCAGAGGGCCCCCCCTCCGGGGACCGCGGCTCCACGGACCTTGCCTCCCCCCAGCCGGGGGGAGAAAGGGGATGTGATCCTTTGGCACGGAGCCAGGAGCGGATCAGCTGCTCAGGATGAAAGGTTAAGACGAAGAGAGACGGAGCGCTGCCAGTCCGGGCCGCAGCGGATCAGCATGTGCTGATCCCCAGGCCAGTCCGCCTCGGACCTTCCTCCGAAGGAGGAGACGTGGTCCCGACCGGCCTTTGGCACGAGGCCAAGCTGGATGAACCGACCAGCTCGGCTGATGAAGAAGGAAGAGAACGAAAAAAGGAGCAACCGAGGGATTTGAGTCCTCCGCGCGCTGCGATGACGTCACCAGCGCGCGGCCAGTGATTGGGTGCGCGCCGCTCAGGCGCCGCCCTCCCCATCGCAAGGCATGCCGGTCTTGTAGTTTCGGACAAGGCGGCCATTTTAGGAGGCACATTAGAGCCGTTTTCCGGCTGACCAGTTTCAAAGTTGAATATACACATTCACCAAATGTTCATAAGCATTTATAAGTTCAGAGTTCACATGAGCACATGGGCGTGGCACAACAGTCGTAAAAAAGCGAGCTGTGCCCAGCCGATCCAGGAGCTCGTCGACCCGAAGCATCAGATATGCATCAAAACGTGACACCTCATTCACCTTGCGATAGTCCACACAGAAGCGTATAGACCCATCCTTCTTGCGCACAAGAACGTTGGGACTAGACCAGCCACTGTGGGACTCTTCTATTAACCCCATTTTTACTGGGGCTTGGACCATCCTCCCAGTTTTCTTTAACCAGGTCCAAAACCCCACGCGGTGTTCTGCCAAACAGCAGCTCAAAGGGGGAAAACCCTGTCGAGGCCTGGGGAACCTCACGCACTGCAAACAGCAGAGGATCAAGCCACCTATCCCAATTCTGAGCGTCCTTACGGATCATGGCCTTAAGCCGGTTAAAACGCTCACATAAACCATCCGTCTGGGGATGATAAATGGCCAGGTTTAGTGTCACGGCTCACTTGATACAACCTGTCCCTATTCAATGCAAAATGTGGATATGTGAGCGCTGCATCAGGGCGCACCTTGTGACCATCAATTTGTATCACTTGGTCGAAGGCTGAGTGTAGAGTATCGTCACGAGACTGCTCCAGTGGAAAATCTTCCATAGAGTGCAGCGGGTCCCGCCGAGCCTCCGCCTGAGCCTCCGCGGGTCCCTCTCCCTCTCCGTCTGCAGCGTCGGACAACCTCGCGTCACCACTGAGCACAGCGCACATACCGCATGTCCCTGGCTGCCGTGATTGCATCCCCACACACTGACTCACCAAATTTCCAAACCCGGCCAATCGTGTCCCAAGATCAGAGGATGCAAAAGGCGAGGGCTAACCGCGGCCTTTACTCTAAAAAAATAATCTTGCGGGTGGGGCCTGCTGCCTCAGGGCCCCATTGGGCCCCTGCTGCAGCCCATCCGTCGCATTCATATTTAAACCGGTCATGGGCTCTGATGGACGACGTTAATTCACGTGAACATAATCCCAACGGGGGACTGTCCACGTCTGTCACCCTAGCGATAAGGAACGACCTGATCTACCAGGAGCTCTGTCTCTTCATAGCTGCTCACGGCTCCAGCTGACTTTTCAGCAGCGCAGAGACAAAACACAGTTTTTAAAAAAGCTTCACCGCTTGAAGCTTCTCTCTCTCTCTCATTTTTTAACTTGATATCCAACACAAGCCACGGATCCAGCAGCACATCTATCATCTCCTCCAGGTTCTACATCTTTAGTGTTGTTGTCTTCTTCGTTTGATTTGATTTTGATTTGATTTTGAGTTTTTATTTCGTTCCATTTGGATATAACATAAAAATAGTCCAATATTTTAAATGGCACCGAAAAGGTACAGGCTGAAGCCAAGGCTTATTATGCCTACCCTTTTATGAACCTCAACTCAGGAGGTTTTACACAAAACAAAACTAATAATTTGGATTCAAACATTGAAAAAGAATGGATATATTGGACAAGTAACAGAGGTATCTAGACAAGAAGCAAAGACAAAAACCATACTATAATTTGCAAGGAGTGTTAAATTAAGTGGTTTTTGGCTAGAGACTGTACAGCGCAGAGAGCAGATGTTAAGAGTAGGGTGTGTAACGTTTAGATCACACAATCAAATACGTCACAGCAGCTTCACTCCATCCTCCTACTTCTGCTCCAGGTGCTGAATTGTTATGGAAAAGAAACTTGGCTGAGTTGAGTAGAGCTGAGTAGGTACTAGTGGAAAAACACTATTAGTTTGTGAGCGTTTGCACATTTCAGACCACTTCCTGCCGATGAAGCTGAATGTGATCAACTCATTCTAGTTGTTAGATGCAGCTTTTCCCCCTCACACACCACAGGCAACGCAGAGCTCAACGCAGAGCTCGACGTCTCGCTCCGTGACATTTGACACGAGGCCGGCGGTATTAGCGGCCGACTGCAGCTCTGAGCCCCAGCTGGCCACATTTAATAACCCTCTCAGTAAATGTTGACGGAGCTCCGGTGATATTTGTCCCGCTGGCCCAGATGAGAATTCTGCAGGTATCCGTGTCGGTTCAAGGCCCCCAGGGTTGTTTTTCTTTAATTTTTAATTCTTTATTTAGGTATGGCAGTCCGTATCACAAAGTAAAAGCAGTAATATTCTTATCCGCCACCCAGTTTTTTCATTTTAAGTAAACATATTAAGCAGGTGTCTGCAACCCAAAATGTTTTAGAGCCATATTGGACCAAAAACACAAAAAACAAATGTCTGGAGCCGCAAAAAATTAAAAGTCTTGTTATAAGCCTTAGAATGAAGTTATATTAATTATAACTGGGGGAAGATTTCTTTTTTCATTATGCACTTCGAGAAAAAAGTCGAAATGTTGAGAAAAAAGTCGAAATGTTCAGAAAAAAGTCAAAATGTCGAGAAAAAAGTCAAAATGTCGAGAAAAAAGTATAAATGTCGAGATTAAAAAGGAAAGGAAAAAGGAAGAAAAAAAGAAGAAAAGAAGGAAAAAAAAGAAAAAAAAGAAAATAAGGAAAAAAGAAGAAAAAAAAGGAAAAAAATGAACAAAAAAAGGTGGCTGCAGGAGCCACTAGGGCGGCGCTAAATGCGGCTCTAGAGCCGTGGGTTACCGACCCCTGATATTAAGAAATAAGAAAAGGAAAAAAGAAAGAAAGAAAAAACAAAACCACAAAGCACTTTATACAATCTGGGAGAGACAGATTATAAACATCAAACCTCCATACAGAAGAAGAATTACATGATTCTCAGTTGGGTGGAGAATGGGATAATAATAAGGATAATGAGATGATCGTATTAGTGTTTGTCTTCAGATCCTTCAGGAATGTGAGGGGGAAGGAGGAGAAAAACAAAGCAAGTTTTATCTATTCAATACCTCCACAAATTCTGGCCGCAAAAGCTTCACATATCGTCCACAATTTTACAAACAGATCTTTCCCCGGGAGGTTTGATTGCTACAGAAGCTGGTTTCAGAGGGAAGATGTCAAATTAAGCCCAGTGGAAAAATCAACATCCAATATTTTGTTAAATGTTAGATTTTCTTCAATAAAATATTTTTGAAAGTACATAAATGAAAGTACTACAATAATCTTATTATAGTTCCGTGTTCTGAGTACATGCAGCGCACGTTGATGATCATATTTCTCGTTTATTTTAATTTTTTTGTTAACAAAGCTCTACAGTTTACCCGAGTAATGGTTTGGGTATGTAATAGAGTTGTGTATGTAATATGATTGTTTTGGTACATGAGATATAATGGTATTATTGCATAATAGTGTTATTATATAATAGGTATATATGAGTATGTGTGTGTATATATATATATATATATGTGTATATATATATATATATTTTATTTATTTATTTTTTTCTTCTTGCTCTTATTCTGTATATTTTTATTTAAGTTCTTTTCTCTATTTGTTTTCTTTTGTATGGCATTATTTTGTTCAGACCCCAGGAAGAATAGCTTCAGTTTCTGCTGCAGCTAATGGGGATGTGTTTTTTCCTCCAGATGGAGGAGTTGGAGTGCGAGCAGCGGCGGCGGCTGGGATTGAGCGGCCGCCTGCAGCAGATCCACCGCTGGATCCGGGACCAGAGTCTCCGGATCTCCTCGCTGCAGGACCTGGGCAGCAGGACAGAACTGCAGACGAGCATCGCCGCCCTGCAGGTCAGAGATGGTGATCAAGTAGTTTATGTGGTTGATCAGTTTCCATTGATGAATACACTGCATTTCCTTTCCTTTTGTAGGAAAGAAATTATAAAAAAAGAAGTAAGGAATAAACCGACCAAAAGGTGTAGCTGAAGCCTGGGCTTATTGTGCCGACCCTTTTACTTGGTTTACTTCATAGTACTACTACTGTACTTATACAACAAGGACAAACAATCTACAACAACAAAAAACAGCAAAGTAAACACACATGCAAAACAAGAAGAAGACAAACGTAAATATGACAGAAAAATCAAGTAAAATACAAACAGAAGACGGATCTCAGAAAAACTACTTAGAGGAAACAGAAACAATCTCTAGAAGAGTGAAAGCAAAAGGAAACCAAAGACCAATCATTACATTTTTTGGTATATAAATATTATTATTACAACAACAATGTATATAGTTTTGTATCACACTAATGTTCTGTATCTTTCGATTATATTGGATTTATACATCGTTTTAAATGTATTTATTGAACTACAGTTTTTTAATTCATTATTTAGGATGTTCCATATTTTAACTCCTGCAACCGATATGCATCTTTCTTTAGTATTTATCCTAGTTTTGGTTGTATTATAGCTCACGAGCTCACGTAATCCACATCATTCTCCCTGGCGCTCTCGCAGAGATATACACAGAAATATCCTTGTTTGTCTGGTGCACCGTAAGAAAACCAGTGAAATAGAATCAAAGTTAATACAAGCTTTTATTATATCATGCACAATGTTTTCCACGCGGATGTACACTCTTCTCAAACCACAAAGGTAGGAGAGAAATGCACACCGTGGTCACGGATCCAGTCGTATTTTTACTAAAAAGGGAGGTGTTTTGTACGTAAACCCCATCTGCCAAACATATCAGACCTTCAGCCGTATGTCCCTGTTTGGGTCAATGACCAATAAGGATTTTCAACAGGTCAAAAAAAGAATATCTATTGCATATATTCAAACATTAAGAATGTTGTATACACATAAATTCATATAAAAATTTTAAATTAAGTGATTTCAGAGTTTTTTGTCAAGATGAATTGGCACTAGCCTTAAAAAAAAGTAATGTAGTGCAACCATGATTCATATTAAAATTGATTAATTTCCTTAACATCTTGACATCTTTTTTTACAAGTTTTCAGTATTATACAAAAATGGTTGTTTTTTTAATGGTCGCGCCACATGATATTTCATAAAATGGACGTCAGTCAAACTTTGTTTGTATATTATGATGGAAATATAAATACAAATGTGTTGCAATCTTACACACTACAAGACAATTCAGAAATAATGCCAGATAGGGCAGAAGATTGATTTAAATACATTTAGAGTGATTTCAAAAAAGTTTTCAAAACAAGAGTCCTGGTCGGACAGTCGCACCACATGACATTTAGACGCTTAAAACAACAACAAAATCCCAAATAACTAGTATTTTTTGTAAAATTCAAGTGTGTCCATATGTGGGACAGGTGGGTCATATATATATGGTATTTTTTTATCCATTTAAACCTTTTTTGAATTGAAAAAAAGTCTGTTTTTCAGAAAATATAGACATCACGTCATTGACCCGTTTATTGCTTCCTACTTAGGATTTCAACCCAGATAACAGATAAGACCCATCAGTGTTAAAACATCAGTTTATATTCCTTGTCTTCACTTAACGAAGAGTAAATATCTGAACTATCTTAACAGCCTAGTCATAAACCCTGCAACTAGAGAAAACAGTGGAACCATAAAACAGTGATTGACTCTGCGACCAGAGAAAACAGCTGAACTATAGCTGATAGAGAACTCTGCAAATAGAGGAAAACCACCAGTGCAGAATCTTGTAGAAAAACCCTTCAAACTCTTAAACAATTTCATGAAATCCTAACACAACCATAAATGTGTTCATGAATCAGGCTGTGGGGAAGGACGTTGAGCGGAAGCGTGCAGCTCTCCTGGAGTTACGAGAGGAGCAGGATGAGAGGACGAGAGACTTCAGCCCTCAGATAGACGCGTCCCTGCAGGCCTGCAAGGAGCTGGAGCAGCAGGTAACTGACGGAAACACCCCCTGGAGGGGGAAACACCCACCAAAGACCAGGGGCCTCATTTATAAAGCTTGCTTGCGCACAAAACAGGGCTTGAAAGACGCGCACGCCACCTTCTACGCAAAGGTTAGGATTTAAAAAAAAGAACTAACGGGAAAATGTGCGTATCTTTACGCCAACCCTGACCCTAGCGCACGAACATTTTGAAGATCTGGGGAACTGGTGACGCAGGCGGTGAGGTGGTGAAATGAAGCCAGATTCATGTCATACTTTTAATGTCATCACATATCAGACTTATAGATCCATGTACACACAAGCCGGTGTTCTGCCGAGGTGTCCTACCTCAGCAGAAAATACTACCATATGATCCCCGTTTCTTTATACTCATAGATAAATGTTGATGTCTATGTGGAAGCGTGATCTGACGGGGTATTTTCTTCCGCCGAAGCGTCCTACACATAGATCTACTGTATGTGAAGCACTTTCTGACTTCCTGCTGTTAAATCGTTTATTTGCATCAAATCAAATCAAATCAAACTTTATTTGTAAAGCACCTTTCATACAAAAAAATGTAACACAAAATGCTTTTCATAAAACATAAACATAAAATGTATTAATGCACCCCCCCTCCCCGCACACACACAGACAGACACAAGCACACCACAATTCACCCAAGTTCCACACACACAGACACACACACAGACACACGGTGCAGACATGGCTAGGCACAGAGGATCCAGGAGAGGATTTGCATGAAAAAGCGTTTGAAAAAAAGAAACTGAGATAAAAGAAACGGGGATCGTACGGTAGTATTTTCTGTCGAAGTAGGACACCTCGGCAGAACGCCGGCTCGACACGTCTCATCCATCCTGACGCACAGCAGAAACAGACTGCAGGAAGCCGCTGCGCATGATCAGCAGGATCATTTATATGCAAATACAGTCGCCAGGTGCTTTGCATTGACCATTCATGGTATAAAGTGGGCGTGTAGAGGGCGGGATATGAGGCGAATTCACCTGCGCAACCTTCCAGCTGGACTGTGATTTATAAAGAGAACATTGCGTGCAAGTGTGCGTGCACACGGTTTTATAAATCCGTGCGCACGCCATTTTCGGCTTTTGATCGCACGTGCACTTTTAGTATGAATCCTACACACTCTTTTATAAATGAGGCCCCTGGACTGGTATGTGTCTGCTTCTCCTCCAGAATGAAGCGACGGTCCAGAAGCTGGTTTCTGCGCAGCAACGGTGGGGAAGCATCGACACCGGGCTCAAGCATGTGATGCTGAACACACTCCGGATATCCCAGAGCCTGAGTTACCACGGCAACCCTCGGCTCTCACTGCAGGCACAGGAACATCTCCACCAAGAGCTGCAGGTGCTTCTTAATCCAGACTGATGTTCTGTTAGCTGAAACAAACCACGCTAAACAACACAGATCTGTTATTACATCATGTTAAAAACCATCTCCTGTGTTCTGGAATAAAGTATATGAATAAAGGGATAACAACTGGTGTCGACGGCTCCAATAGTAACACAGTCTCTATATTGGAGCTTTTCCACTAGTACCTACTCAGCCCGACTCCACTCACCTCGGATTGGTTCTTTTCCACCAGGGGTCTAACGTGCAGAGTAGATACTTTTCTGTAACTATTCTGCCAAGGTTCTAAGCTGCTGAGTCGGCTGTATCTGACATCATCACACTACAGGACACCGATTGGTCGGGGGGTTGGAGTCAGACGTCTGAGTCAGGAGGAGGAAATCAGAGAAAGAGACTCTGACGGATTCTTGTTCATTTTATTCAACCAGCAACGGCAGCAAAAGTCTGTTTCATGATCCAACTCTGAGGGTCAGATGTTCATAAACCTGGTGCTGAGGAGAGAATTAAAAAGGGATCTAGACGGAGATAAGGAACGACCAGATCTACCAGGAGATCTGTCTCTTCATAGCTGCTCACGGCTCCAGATGACTTTTCAGCAGCACCGAGACAAACTAACAAAAATTAAAAAGAGTCGCCCCTTGAAGCTTCTCTCACTCTCATTTGTTAACTTGGTATCAAATACAAGCCACAGACCCAGCAGCACATATACAGGACTGTCTCAGAAAATTAGAATATTGTGATAAAGTTCTTTATTTTCTGTAATGCAAAAATGTCATACATTCTGGATTCATTACAAATCAACTGAAATATTGCAAGCCTTTTATTATTTTAATATTGCTGATTATGGTTTACAGTTTTAGATTAAGATTCCCTGAATATTCACATTTTTTGAGATAGGATATTTGAGTTTTCTTAAGCTGTAAGCCATGATCAGCAATATTAAAATAATTAAAGGCTTCCAATATTTCAGTTGATTTGTAATGAATCCAGAATGTATGACAATGAAAATCACAATATTCTAATTTTCTGAGACAGTCCTGTAAATCATCTCCTCCAGGTTCTACATCTTTAGTGTTGTTGTCTTCTTCGTTTAGATACACAATCAAATACGTCACAGCAGCTTCTCCAACCTCCTACTTCTGATATGGGTATTGAAAAGAAACGAGGGCAAGTCGAGTGGAGTCGGGCTGAGTAGGTACTAGTGGAAAAGCACCATTAGAACCTCGGCAGAATAGTTACAGAAAAGTATCTACTCGGCACTTTAGACCGCTAGTGGAAAAGAACCAAACAGAGGCGAGTGGAGTCGGGCTGAGTAGGTACTAGTGGAAAAGAGCCATATATGAAGTTTCTCTGTCCTCTGCAGCTTCTTCTTGAGAAGACACACACTTCTGAGGAGGAGTGGGAGGACCTGAGTGGAGCAGTGGTGTCCCTGAGAGAACTCGTGAGTCCAGCTGCTGCCGCCATCCTGGCTGAGCAGCTGGACAGACAGAAGGACAGGTGAGACGGAGCAGCATGCAGGCCTGAACTATGGAACAACCTGCCTCAGCAAATCAGACAGACTTCTCTGTCTGGTTTTAAATCCCTTCTCAAAACCCACCTTCTCTCCTTAGCTTTTAACACTTAGCAAGACCGTTGACTTTTTTTTATCCTTTTATTCATTATTAGGGCCCGAGCACTGACAGTGCAAAGGCCCTATTGTATCTGTTTTTTGTCCTCGTTTTTTTTTTTCCTCCTTCTTCCGACGAAAGGAGGGCCTTTTTGCCCCCCTAAACGTGCCACAAAAGTCACCAAATTTTCCGAAAAATTTCATATTTAATGGTTTGCATTAAAGGAGCTTGAAGCTATGAAAAAAATTGTATACGTTTTAAGTTTTCTAGTAATAAGGTCAGATGAAGCGTTCCAAACCCAAAAGAATGAGCCCTCTAGTGTATCTCTCCTTTGCCTTGAACAGGCTGTGTGCTGCAAAATGTGCTGAAATTCGGGGGCCGAATTTCCCGCGCTGTCCTGCGGATGTGACGTCACATGACGCTGCATGCGCGTTCTCCCCGTTCTCCCGTGCCGGCTTCGCTGTTGGCTGCAGTACCCCCGACGGCCGTCGTGGTGAAGGGTGGCGCTAGAGAGTCTCATTTCTTAAAAGGCTCCTTTAATAGGCTAATGGCTCAACAGCGCCCCCTAGAAAACTTTGTGCCTCAAGCCCCAGAATACGGTTTGACGTACATGCACGAAAATCGGTACACTCCTGTATCATGTCGCAACTTAAAGAAAAGTCTCTTGGCGCCATGGCCGAAACCGAACAGGATGTCGGCCATTTTGAACATTTTGAATTAATTGCGTAATTTTGGCGCAATTTATTCCATTCTTTCGGCATTTAATTCAGCCCGAACCGTAACGTGCACCCAGGTGTGTTATACATCAAAATGTGCGTCTCCATCCTGTGATGACGGGCATTACTTTTCTCAGTCAAAAGCGTTACCGTGGCAACGCTAGACGCCAAAAAGCGCACCCACCCTTCATCTGATTAGTGAATATTTGATAGTCCCTATTCTCTGACATAACTTTTGAACGGGTTGTGATAAAGACTCGTGGGTGGTTTCATCCGCTAAATGTCCAGGCCTGAAGAATCTACATCAAGTCATACAAGCTTCCACTGCAGCCTGAACATGCACATGAGTGCGAGGACCCGTTCATCGCTGCTTGCAGTTTTAATTTTATTCTTTTATCTTTTATTTTATCCTATTTTATTGATTGATGGTATGTCTTTTTACTTATTTTATTCATTTTATTTAACATTTTATGTCTTGAGCTGTTTGTCTTGTTATTTATTCTGTACAGCACTTTGGTCAGCTGTGGTTGTTTTAAACACCATCCCTCTGTGTTCCAGCTGGACAGAGGCGGTGCAGGCGCTGCAGCAGCAGCTCCGGAGCAGTCAGGAGCTGCTCCGGCTCTGGGACGTCTACGCCCGACTCGCCCGCTCCTTCTCCGAGCGGCTGCAGACGCTCCGGAGGGACGTCACGTCTGAGCTGAGCACCACACCGGGACAGGAAAGCAGCGCGGCCCAGGTCGCCGTGGAGACAGCCAGAGTTCAGGTGAGCTCACACACGGGAGTCACAACAAAAAATATGAACGTGAGAGAAGTATTCTCAGTGACTGCGTTTCCATGCATCAATAACCCTTTTAAAACATGAATATTGGCAATGACCATGTAAACACCAATAACCCCTTTGAATAACCCGAATTTGCTCATATTCGGGTTTTTAAAAACCCCACACACCCCGCACATGTTCTGTTCACAAGGAATCCTGGTCTTTTGAGTCCAGGAAGTTCTTATAAACACGGAGAAACAAGACCAGGAGGAGACTAATCACTTCATAAATGTAATGAAGGATATGAACATTTCTGCATTTGTAGACGGTAGAAAGTACCGGGATAGAAGATTTACAAGAAGGTGAGAGAAAAGTTGTGTGAAGCAGCATTTGTTTTGGATTTGGATACAGGAAGAAGAAGCAGAAATGACGGTAATTGCGTCATTACGTTCTCTGTGCGTCGCTGGTTTGATCCAGATATCCTGAATGATTAATTATCATGTAAACGGAATATTCCCAATGTTTCAGTAACCGGAATATTAGCAATAACCTGAATTTTGACTGCATGTAAACGTAGTCACTTTTTGTTTTATTGCTTGGTTCTTTTCACTGTCAATAGGTAATAAGAACAAACTCAGTAACAATTGTCAACATGTCTAGGAAGAATTTGCTTCTCTAAGAGAAGATCTTTTGTTAAAAGACTTAAAGCTAATTTTTAATCTCTGCCTTCGATATAAAAGAAAAATACATGAATGACTAAATATTCAAAAACATCAAGGATGAGAGAGATCAGAGTTTGGGCATGGTGGGGGACAGACGGCTGTTTGAGAACCAGGAATGGACAACTCTCAGGATTTCTACTGAGTACTTTATTTCATTTGTTGTGTGTGTAATATATTGTACTATAGGTTTGCTGTAGTTGCACAGCTTTCTAAACTTATATTCATATAACTTGAAAAATACGTGTGATTTCCTGTTTTTTTTTGTCTCCAGGGGTTATTTTTTCCCTTTTTTTAATGTAATTATCAGTGTAGTTATAGTAGAGTAATCTTGCCCAGCCGTCTCAAGAATCTTTCCACATCCGTTTCTCCCTCTCCGTTCCAGAGTCTCCTGGACAAAGCGACTGCGTTGCAGCCGGACCTGGAGCAGGTGATGGAAGCCTGCAAGGACACGGCCGGCCGCCTGGCACCCGTGGGTGCCGGTCTGGTCCAGTGGGAGAGCCGCCTGTTGTCCCGCGGAGCGCTGCAGATCAGCCAGCAGCTGCAGGGGAGGCTGGGCACGCTGCAGGTACGTGAAGGCCCCGGGAACCAGGGAACCAGCCCGGGGAACCAGCCCCTGGACTGGGATGACTTTAATAACCACATTATCATCCACCGCATCTGAAATGACTGGAACAGATTGGTGATGCTTTTAAAAGCAGCTCAACACTCACCTTTTTACTCTGGTACTGTCTTTGGGTCAAAATGACCTAATTCTCCTGTTCTTCTGCTCTCTCCTTCCTTCCTTCCTTCCTCTTTTCTTCCTTCCTTCCTTCCTTCCTTCCATCCTTCCATCCTTCCATCCTTCTTTCTTTCTTTCTTTCTTTCTTTCTTTCCTTCCTTCCTTCCTTCCTTCCTTCCTTCCTTCCTTCCTTCCTTCCTTCCTTCCTTCCTTCCTTCCTTCCTTCCTTCCTTCCTTCCTTCCTTCCTTCCTTCCTTCCTTCCTTCCTTCCTTCCTTCCTTCCTTCCTTCTATCCTTCCTTCCTTCCTTCTTTCCTCCTGCTCTCTCCTTCCTTCTCCCTTCCTCTTTTCTCCCTCCCTTCCTTCCTTCCTTCCTTCCTTCCTTCCTTCCTTCCTTCCTTCCTTCCTTCCATCATTCTTTCCTTCCTTCCTTCCTTCCTTCCTTCCTTCCTTCCTTCCTTCCTTCCATCCTTCTTTTCTTCCTTCCTTCCTTCCTTCCTTCCTTCCTTCCTTCCTTCCTTCCTTCCTTCCTTCCTTCCTTCCTTCCTTCCTTCCTTCCTTCCTTCCATCCTTCCTTCCTTCCTTCCATCCTTCTTTTCTTCCTTCCTTCCTTCCTTCCTTCCTTCCTTCCTTCCTTCCTTCCTTCCTTCCATCCTTCTTTCCATCCTTCTTTCTTTCCTTCCTTCCTTCCTTCCTTCCTTCCTTCCTTCCTTCTATCCTTCCTTCCTTCCTTCTTTCCTCCTGCTCTCTCCTTCCTTCTCCCTTCCTCTTTTCTCCCTCCCTTCCTTCCTTCCTTCCTTCCTTCCTTCCTTCCTTCCTTCCTTCCTTCCTTCCTTCCTTCCTTCCTTCCTTCCTTCCTTCCTTCCTTCCTTCCTTCTTTCCTTCCTTCCATCATTCTTTTCTTCCTTCCTTCCTTCCTTCCTTCCTTCCTTCCTTCCTTCCTTCCTTCCTTCCTTCCTTCCTTCCTTCCTTCCCTCCTTACTTCCTTCCTTCCATCCATCCTTCCTTCCTTCCTTCCATCCTTCTTTTCTTCCATCCTTCCTTCCTTCTTTCTTTCCTTCTTTTCATTCTTCTCTTCCTCCTACCTTGACCCAAAGACAGCACAAGGGTTAAATTGGCTTTTAGCTGATTCCTTTTAGTCTTCTTATTGTTTTAACCCAGGTCTTATGCTCTTATGGTTTTAAGTTGTTCTTATTCCTGTTTTAGCAGGTCTCTTTCTAGACCTACTTTTAGGATTTTATACTTTTAACCTCTTTTAGAGTGTATTTTAACTTGATAGCCTCTTCTCCTGCTTTCTTGTAGCTTTTATCTCCAGTGTTTCCTCATGGGGAGCCTCCATGCTGGGAGTGACTCTGTCCTGCAGGGGGTCATCCTCGTCCTCGCCAATTCGACCAAACTGGTTTTCTAGGTGTCCATTAACACTTTTAATGGACACCTGGCAGCCAATCAGAATCGAGTATTCACACAGACCTTGGTATAATAAGTTGTATAATTTATATAAAGCGCTTTGCGTTGCATTTTTTATTTTGTATGAAAAGCGCTAAACAAATAAAGATTGATTTGATTTGATTTGAAATACTGGACTTCAAGACGAGGCTTGAAAACGTTGACATAAAGGAACCTCACCAACAACAATCCCGTCCCTGCAGCCGTTGTTGCTCTGCAGTTATTTTAGTTCCCCAGATTACTGACCTATAAACGGAGCTGGCTCTCTGCCATGTGTCCTCTGTGCAGGAGGAGCTTAACCGGCTGCAGGAGGTGGAACACGTCCTGGGATCATTGGAGACCAGTCTGGGAGTGTGGCAGCAGCGCCTGGAGACCGTGGAGACCCTGGAGACCACGGCTGAGCTGGGCCAGGTGAGACAGACCAGTTCAGGACCAGTTCAGGACCAGTCCATGACTGCTGGACCAGTCCATGACTGCTGGACCAGTTCAGGACCGCTGGACCAGTCCATGACTGCTGGACCAGTCCATGACTGCTGGACCAGTTCAGGACCGCTGGACCAGTCCATGACTGCTGGACCAGTCCATGCTGGACCAGTTCATGACTGGACCAGTCCATGACTGCTGGACCAGTCCAGGACTGGTCCAGTCCATGACTGCTTTCTGTGTTCAGTTTGTTGTTATAAACAGGTGAATTTATTTTGTCTGCATATATATTAATGGTTAATACCAAGTTGGTAAAAACCAAAGGCATATATGCATTTTTAATATATAATATATATCATATATATATTTTAATATATCATATATATATATTTTTTTTTATTTATATTTTTTCTTTTTTACTCAAACTATTTCTTACGGAAGAGTATTAGGGCCAGGCAGGAGAAAAATAGAAATAATATTTTAGAGGAGGAAGATTTTTTTTTTATTATGCACTTCAAGAAAAAAGTCAAAATGTCGAGAAAAAAGTTGAAATGTCGAGATTAATGTTGAAATGTTGAGAAAAAAATCGAAATGTTTAGAAAAAAGTCGAAATGTCGAGAAAAAAGTCGAAATGTCGAGAAAAAAATCGAAATGTTTAGAAAAAAGTCGAAATGTCGAGAAAAAAGTCGAAATGTCGAGAATATTGTTGAATTATAATTTCGAGAAAAAAGTCGAAATGTTGAGAAAAAAGTCAAAATTTCGTGAATAAAGTCGAAATGTTGAGAAAAAAGTCGAAATGTCGACTTTATTGCTGGATCAGTCCAATTTTATTTCAACAATCTCGACATTTCGACTTTTTTCTCGACATTTCGTCTTTTTTCTCGAAGTGCACAATAAAAAAAAATCTTCCACTCTCAAATTTCTTTTCTCATGTGTAGTTGCACTGAAAAAAAAAGCTTTGGCATCAGTTTATTTCTGGTTAAATGATGGAGTGGGACTTTCATCAAGCTTTTTTAGCTGATTTTTTTACGTGTCAAGAATGTGAACTTCATATCAGATTAACAGACGATAAGATCCATAAGATCCGTGGAAGTAAAACAATGAAACGAACAACTATGGCTGCAGAGATGTGGTGTGAACTCGTTTGACTTGTGAATGTAGAGCAGTGATGTTACACAAGAAGCAGACAAGATAATTGAGAACGAGGGGAGAAAGTTAACACTGGAAACCGTGGCATGTGGACAGAGGTGGGTAGAGGAGCCACAAACTGTACTCAAGTAAAAGTACTGTTACTTTAGAATAATATGACTCAAGTAGAAGTAAAAAGTAATCATCCAAATAATTACTTGAGTAAAAGTAAAAAAGTACTTAGTAGTTGGTGAAAAAACGACTCAAGTACTGAGTAACGTCTGATTATTTTTTTAACACAACCATTCAAACAGACAAAAGGACAAAATAATCATCTTCAGGCAAATTAAATCAATAAAATAATAAAATAAATTAAAATTAATAAAAAATAAAAAATAGCTTAAATTAAAATAAGCTTAAACTAAATTCAAGTACTTTAATAAATAATAAAATAAATAAAATAATAACAGAATAAAAAAATAAATTTCAGTTTCAAAATTTCAAGTCTTTGTACTTTTCTTTTTTAACCAGGCAGAACTAGAACAAACATGAACTCATAGAAACTCTGTGTGTGTTTGAGTCTGTGTAAATGTGACAAAACATGCAAAAACAAACATTTTTCCCAAAGAATCACCCAGTGATGTCATGAGATTGACGCGTACGTGGATAAAAGGGATAAAAGAAAAGTAACAGCTCAACGTAGCCTAATGTAGCGGAGGAAGAGGAACAGTTTCTTCTTCACAAATCTACTCAAGTAAAAGTAAAAAGTATAGTGATTCAAAACTACTCCTAAAAGTACAACATTTCCCCAAAACTTACAGAAGTAAATGTAACGGAGTAAATGTAACTCGTTACTACCACCTCTGCATGTGGAAAGCATCTCGTGGTCTGTGAGGTGGCGTGTGCAGCCGTCCAGACTGGTTTATCCCGTCTGACGCCAGCGTCTGGTTCTGTTTCCAGTCCAGCCTCCTGGAGCTGAGCGGCCTGTCTGCTGACCTGGACGCGCTGAACGAGCGGTGCCTCGGCCTGACGCTGGGGGACGCCGCGGCGCGCCGCCTGCAGCTCCTCAACCGCTGCTGGACCAGCACCTCCGCTAGAGCCCAGGAAGCCTGCAGGTCAGTGAGTCCACGGGTCAGGCAGTGACCCACTGACCCAGAGAGCCGGTGCCAGGTGCAACTCTCTCCACCACAAATACCTTTTAGCTGTTGCTTCTCCTTTGCCTCCAGGTTAAGAGTCTAGGTGTCGTCATTCCAATCTCACTTGCTCATCCATGTGATGTCTCACGTCTGCCCCGTGTCTCAGACTACAGCCCTGCTATAGCGGGACTGTTTTCTTCCTCCCGCTGAATTTCTTAAATTAGAATATTGTGATAAAGTTCTTTATTTTCTGTAATGCAATTAAAAAAGCAAAAATGTCATTCATTCTGGATTCATTACAAATCAACTGAAATATTGCAAGCCTTTTATTATTTTAATATTGCTGATTATGGTTTACAGTTTAACATTAAGATTCCCAGAATATTCAAATTTTTTGAGATAGGATATTTGAGTTTTCTTAAGCTGTAATATTAAAATAATAAAAGGCTTTAAATATTTCAGTTGATGTGTAATGAATCCAGAATCTAGGACATTTTTTTTGATTGCATTACAGAAAATAAAGAACTTTATCACAATATTCAAATTTCCTGAGACTACATCCCGATCCCGTGTTTTTTTAGCCGCAAGTTCAAACTGCCCGCTCCTGCCAGACTTGCGTTGGGTCCCGCGGGATCCGGCAGGACCTGATCCCAACGCAGCCCTCTATCTCAGACCCAACACACCTGCGGTTTTGGTTCATGCCCTGGCCAGCCTCCCGTCTTGATTATTGTTGTGGTTCTGGTCCGTTGGGCTCACCTGACCAATTCTTTCAGAGATTTCACTGATTCAAGGCTGCGCTGCCCGAACGGTTACCAGAACCGTGACCCCCGTCCTGCAGAAGCTTCACTGGCTCCCGCTTCACTTCCTTATAACAGATGATTTCATTGGCTTGTCTTCATTTCCTTCCTCTTCTCCTGCACAGTGAGCTGCAGACGGGCGCGTTGCGGCAGCAGACGTTCCAGCAGAAGTGTGAGAGCTGGATGTCGTTCCTGCAGAGGATGGAGGACAGTCTTGCTGTGGAGGTTGCAGGCTCTTACCTGGGCCTTCGGGAGCAGCTCTGCACACACAAGGTACCCGCTACAGGAGGAACGTCTCCGTCACACACAGAGGAACGATTAGAGTCAGTACTCGAGTTGTAAAAACAAATCAGGGGGGTGGTGGATTTTATCATATGGGGACAGATAATTTGTGCTGATTACAAATAATATAATATATTACAAATAATAGCAGTGACCAAAACACCTGCAGAAATACTACAGGAATGACATAGCAGCAGTTAAATGCAGCCTTCTGTAAGCTTTAAATATCCACTGGGCTTACATCAAATACATCAAAACACAACAATAAAAAACACTTTTCTGAACTTATCAATATGACTCTGTCCTTCACAGGATAAGTAACATGGATCACTGCAAAAACTCACAATCTTAACAAGAATATTTGTCCTATTTCTAGTTAAAATGTCTCATTTTAGTAAAAACATCTCATTACACTTAAAACAAAACTCATCA
Organism: Cololabis saira; assembly: GCF_033807715.1. Lineage (NCBI taxonomy): Eukaryota > Metazoa > Chordata > Actinopteri > Beloniformes > Belonidae > Cololabis > Cololabis saira. Next base: position 3,757,731 of record NC_084602.1, read on the forward strand.
CTGGAAAAAACAACAATTTTCACCTGTTTCAAGTAGATTTTCACTTGAAATAAGTAGAAAAATCTGCCAGTGGAACAAGATTTTTTTGCTTGTAATGAGAAGATAAATCTTGTCCGACTGACAGATTTTTCTACTTATTTCAAGTGAAAATCTACTTGAAACAGGTGAAAATTGTCAAATAAGTTATTTTTCTGGTGATGACTCTAAATGTTGAAATAGCAGTAAAACCACATTCATTGATGAAATGACATAAGGGATGGAAAGGGGGGATGACAGTTTTACAGGGGGGATGATTTGGACCGTTTTTATTTCAGGGGAGGATGCCATCCCCCTCATCCTCCCTCAACTCCAGTACTGATTCTAGCAACATTGATGCTACTCTGTCCTGTGTTCGCAGCGGTTTCAGGCGGAGCTTTCCATCGGACACCAGATTCTGCATGCGGTCATCACTGAAGCTCTGCAGCTGCTGCATAAAGGAGAGGTGGAGGACAGGTGAGGAGACGACACCGGCAAGCACGTCCAACCACAATTAGGCCGTTTTTGTCCGATAGACCATACTTGTGAAAAGTTCTTCCTCATCCAGCCCCACGGAGGGCAGCCGTGCAGCTCCCTATACAGGACTGTCTCAGAAAATTAGAATATAGTGGAAATCTTAATCTTAAACTGTAAGCCATAATCAGCAATATTAAAATAATAAAAGGCTTGTAATATTTCAGTTGATTTGTAATGAATCCAGAATGTATGACATTTTTGTTTTTTTTTAATTGCATTACAGAAAATAAAGAACTTTATCACAATATTCTAATATTCTGAGACAGTCCTGTATGTGCTGCTGGGTCTGTGGCTTGTGTTTGATATCAAGTTAAAAAATGAGAGTGAGAGAAACTTCAAGTGGCGACGCTTTTTTTTCTTAGTTTGTGAAAAGTCAGCTGGAGCCGTGAGCAGCTATGAAGAGACAGAGCTCCTGGTAGATCTGGTCGTTCCTTATCTCCGTCTAGATCCCTTTTTAATTCTCTCCTCAGCACCAGGTTTATGAACATCTGACCCTCAGAGTTGGATCATGAAACAGACTTTTGCTGCCATTGCCTGTTGAATAAAATGAACCAGAATCCGTCAGAGTCTCTTTCTCTGATTTCCTCCTCCTGACTCAGACGTCTGACTCCAACCCCCCGACCAATCAGTGGTCTGTAATGTGATGATGTCAGATACAGCCGACTCAGCAGCTTAGAACCTCGGCAGAATAGTTACAGAAAAGTATCTACTCTGCACGTTAGACCCCTGGTGGAGAAGAGCAAAACCAGGGTATGTTTGAGTATGTACTAATGGAAAAGTGCCATTAGACCGGGGGTTTCACAAAAATGTTTGACCTTTTTTTCCTTTTTTTTTTTTTCTTCTTTTTTCTTTTTTTTACTCTTTTTTTTCTTTTTTTCCCCTTTCTCTACATTTCGACATTTTTTCTTGACATTTTGACTTTTTTCTCAACATTTTGGACTTTTTTCTCAACATTTTGTCTTTTTTCACGAAATTTTTACTTTTTTCTCGACATTTCGACTTTTTTCTCAAAGTGCATAATGAAAAAATAAATCTTCCCCCAGTTCTAACTAACATAGAAACATGCAGCATGTGTTTGCCTTCATTCTAAGGCTGATACAAGACTTTAAATTTTTTGCGGCTACAGACATATTTGTTTTTTGTGTTTTTGGTCCAATATGGCTCTTTCAACATTTTGGGTTGCCGACCCCTGCATTAGACTATCTTTCCATTCACGATAGGAAATCTCCCAAATTTCACTCTCTCTCCGATCTTCTTCAACACAAGAGGAAATGTCTACTCTCCTTACCTTCTGTAAGGACTACAGCTCATCTTTGATCGGCATGACTGTGACCTATAAATGGAGCCGCTGGCTGCAACTGTCCCATTTCTGCCTCTCATTTACAGGAGTGACTTCATCCTGAAGCTGGCTCAGCTGCGAGAGCAGTGGCAGGGCGCGGCGCAGCGCGCCGACCAGCGGCGCTGCCTGGTGGAGGGGCTAGTGAGGCACTGGCACCTGTACAGCCGCAGCCTCAGGAAGCTGCAGAAGTTCCTGTCGGACACGCACGTCCTCCTCCCCGCCGCCGGCCCGGCCCGCGGGAGTCTGCAGCAGCTCCGCCGCTCCCTGCACGACCTCCAGGTGGGAGACGCCGGGAACGTGCAGCAGCATTAACACGTTATGGTCATTAACTCACAAAAAGTACAACAAATATTGATTTTTCTCCATGCCTTTGTTTCTTCCCCCCGTCCTTCTGGTCCCTGTCCCCTCCTCAGCACACGGAGCTGCTGTTCCAGCGCTACCAGGGCAGCTTCATCCACACCCTGGAGCTGGGCCGGCAGCTCTTCTCCATGGGGGACCAGGACACCCAGGCTCTGCTGCAGAGGGACCTGGGGACGCTGCAGGACGACTGGGACCAGCTCCACGGCCTGCTGGCCCGGAGGACGGATCTCACCCAGGACATCATCAAGGTAGGCCGAGCCAAGCCTTGTAGCTAGGGATGGGAATCCAAAACTGCTTCTTGTTGAGAACCGGTTCCCAGTGTTTCAATTCCTTGGAATCGTTTGCCTTTTTTGCAAACGATTCCCTTATCGATTCCAGCAGGAAAAATGGCGACAAAACGGCATAAATGCTCGAAGGTTTGGTTACATTTGACCAAAAAGGATGACAACAGGGCGACTTGTTGTTCTCACCATAAGCCCAGAAAGATCGCTTATCCTTCCTAAAAAAGCAGATATGCTTATTTTTCTGCAAAAGAATTGTGAATTCTCCATAGTTGATGGTTGCAGAATTGCACATTGCACAGTTCCATTGGACTTGAGTTGATTGTATTTTGTCACTGGCTGACGTACTTTTAGTTTTGAATGCTCAGCTCAGATATCCTTTTAAAAAGGAGAACTTTAATTTCTATTAGAGAAGAATATTTATTTTATTAGGGCCTGAGCACTGACAGTGCGAAGGTCCTTTTGTATCTGTAGGAATGTTTTATTTATTTTTTCCTTGTTTTTCTCGTTTTTCTTTTTCCGACGAAATGAGGGCCTTTTTCCCCCTAAACGTGCCCCAAAAGTCACCAAATTTTGCACGCAAGCCAGGCCTGGCAAAAAATGTGATATTTAATGGTTTGCATTATTGGGCGTGGCCTAATGGCTCAACAGCGCCCCCTAGAAAACTTTGTGACTCAAGCCCCACAATACCGTTTGACGTACATGCACGAAAATCGGTACACACCTGTATCATGTCACAACTTAAAGAAAAGTCTCTTGGCACCATGGCCGAAACCGAACAGGAAGTCGGCCATTTTGAATGAATCGTGTAATTTTGGCGCAATTTATGCCATTTCTTTGGGCGCTTCTTCGCCCGAACCGTAACGTTCACCCAGGTGTGTTATACATCAAAATGTGTGTCTCCATCCTGCGACAATGGGCATCATTTTTCTCTGTCAAAAGTGTTACCGTGGCGACGCAAGATGCCAAAAAGCGTGCCCCCCCTTCATCTGATTGGTCCATATTTGATAGTTCCTACTTCCTGCCATAACTTTTGAATGGTTTGACATACAGAGTCGTGGGTGGAGTCATCAGACATGGTTTTGAGTCCTTGAACATAATTGGTGCAAATTAGCCACGCCCCTTCTTCTGATTGGTCGATATCACACTCTAGCAGCTATAAAGTGACAGAGCTCCTGGTAGATCTGGTGGTTCCTTATCTCCGTCTAGATCCCTTTTTAATTCTCTCCTCAGCACCAGGTTTATGAACATTTGCACCTCAGAGTTGGATCATGAAACAGACTTTTGCTGCCGTTGCTGGTCGAATAAAATGAACCAGAATCCGTCAGAGTCTCTTTCTCTGATTTCCTCCTCCTGACTCAGACGTCTGACTCCAACCCCCCGACCAATCGGTGGCCTGTAGTGTGATGATGTCAGATACAGCCGACTCTGCAGCTTAGAACCTCAGCAGAATAGATACAGAAAAGTATCTACTCTGCACGTTAGATCTCTAGTGGGAAAGCGCAAAGTCGAGTCGAGCTGAGTAGGTGCTAGTGGAAAAGCGCCATAACCATTTTTCTGCAGTGATCACCATTCATCTCTTTCATTTCGATTAAACTCAGACAAGCAGAGTTTCCTCTAAAGATTAACCGAGTGCTTCATCCTCCGTCTGTCTCTGTGGCCCACAGACCAGTTAATCCAATCTGCAGTAATTAACGGTGGTGTTGAGGAAGCAGGAGACGGGGGAGGGTCTTGAGCGTGATGGGCCTCTCTTTCAGGACCGGCCGGCTCCATGAGCGAGTGTTTTTTTTGTGTCCTAGAACTGGGAGCGCTGTGACGCCAGGCTGGGGGACAGCATGATGCAGCTCAAGGACGTGAAGACCAGACTCAACCAGTCCATGCCGGAGTACGACGCTGACCTGGAGAGAGCAAACCAACTCAACAAGGTACAGTACGCTGCCACCCCCGCTGGTGACACCTAGGACAAAATCCCTGAATAAACCGGCTACTTTAGTGTATCCTGGAGACGTTTGCTGCACAGGAAGTCCAGGATAACGCTAGGAAAACGTACTACTTTGTGTAAACCACGTCTTCCGAGGATCTTTTATATTTTTTATTCCCGATTTCCCCTTTTTTATCACCCAGTGCTCCTACCTAAGTCAGTCCTGGGCATCGGCTGCACTGCCAGCTGAACCACCGTGCCCCTTTCCCAAGATCTTTTAGATTGTATATTTTGTGTTTGTTTTATTGGTAACGGATTTAGAAAGCTAAATGATCAGAGTCATCACATCTTACTTTTTCAATTAACGCCTAAAGTTAAAGTACTTCCATAAGTCTTCTGGCTGTCTCCGTTTGGTTGTCCAACTTTCCCAGCAGTAGAAAGTTTAAACAGACTGGACTCACAAGTCATTCCCTCTGACCCGTCAGCACCTTCACAACCCCCCCTCACACCCCACCCCTCCAACCCCCGCCTACCAATAGTCCTCTCTCTCCCCCCAGTGGCGCCACTAGGGGGGGGGACAGGGGTAGCCACGGCCCCCCCTACAAATTTGCCGGCCACCTCACTTGCCTCAATAAAAAAAATAAAAACACATGCCGGTCACATAGATTCTATCGTCAGTTATGCGTTTCATCCCAAATCATTTGGGCCAAATGCACAGTAGGCGTTTCAGCAGGCAAGTATTTCTGAGCCTGTTTACTACAACAGTATAATAAAGTCCTGTAATGATGGCTTTTAGTTTTGGTGTTCACCCCAAGAATTTAAAGGTATAGTCAGTAATGTTGGAGAGCTAGCAAAATTTGAAAGTTGCACCTCCTCTAAGCCCCGCCCCCTCCTCCCCTTCCCGTCAGCGCTCCGTCCAAAGCCCCGCCCCCTCCTCTAAGCCCCGCCCCCTCCTCCCCCTCCCGTCAGCGCTCCGTCCAAAGCCACGCCCCCACGAACTTTTGGGAACGCGCATTTGCAGGAGTCGAGTTTTTTTTTTTTTTTTTTTTTTTTTATCCCGGTTTTTTCCACCATTTTTATCACCCAGTGCTCCTACCTGTCAGTCCTGGGCATTTCCATCCTCTAGCAACCCCGGGAGTTCCTGCACTGAGCTCAGGTCTCCTCCTTAACCTGAGGAGTGAGCAGGCCGCATCTTTTCACCAGACAGGGTGGGGTTTCTCTGACCGGACGTAGCGCGTGGAAGGATCACGTTATTCCAGCCAGATCCCCCCCACCCCATCTGTTCCCCGGTTGGCCAGAGGGGGCAGTAGAGACCAGGACTGTGTGCATGTTTTTGTGAGGGAAGCTCCCATTAGCTACCCAAGGGAACACGGGGAGAACATGCAAACTCCACACAGAAGGAGTCGAGTTTTCCAGGACATTTTGGACAGCACATTTTCACCTGTAAGCGAGGCTCGCAGGGGTGGGCTGCGCATCATTTTTAGACACAATGAACGCATACCGCAAAAGTTGTGCCTCGGCGGAGGGACCCGACGTCCCAGCAAAATGAGACAACAGAGAAGTTCAGAACAGCAGACAGAGCACACACTGAAGGCTGATTTATGGTTCAGCGTTACACCAACGCAGAATGGTGCGTGTCACCGCGTACCCTACGCCGTAGCAACAGAACCTGCAGGGCACAGCAGCACCGCCACCGGCGCTCTCCGCCCTCGCCGGGATGGAGACGCCTCCATCCCCACGGACCCCCATACTGGGGAGGGGGTATTTTTGGCTGCGTTTTCTCGTTTTCTCTGCCATTCTTCAGCAAACTTGACTCGAGTGTGTGAAGTTTTCCGGCAAGATTTTCGACGTGACGAGTGCGCGCATGGGACAGAGGGGGGCGTGGGCTGGACTTAAAATGAAGGCATCTGATTGGTTCTTTCCCCCCCGTCCAATCCTCTGGTCCTCTGACCAATCCGTGCCACTCGGTGGGCAAAAAACAGATTGGTCAGAGTTTTTACAGGATTAAAGCTGTCAGAGAGGTTGGATTTTTTTCTTTCCTTTTTCTGAACACATTATTCACTGGCTGCTCTCAGGATGGAAGGACCATTTCACCCAGTATAACAATACATGTTTTTGAATAAGATCACAGACTATACCTTTAAGTTGCCCCATCTGCCCCCCCCCCCTATGAAACTGCCTCCCCCCCCCTCCCTCAGTGCCCTCCCCTGCCCCATAACAGTCCTCCCTCCCCCCGGCCCCACCCTATCCCCGCCCAGTCCCTCTCAGCCACGCCCAGCACTCCCCCAGTCCCGCCCTCCTCTAGCCCCGCCCCCAGTCCCACCCTCCTCTAGTCCCGCCCCCAGCCCCGGGGCAGCAGGGCAGAGTGACAGAGCAGAGAGAGGAGCAGAAGCAGAGGAGCGGTGGAGAGGGAGAGAGTTGTTGAGGATCATCTGTGACGGTCGCCGCGCCGCTCTCTCTGTGTGTTATGGTATGCAGGAGAACGAGGACTCCCTGGAGGACTGGGCTGAGAGCCTGACGGAGCTGAGCACCATGAAGACGGACCTGTCCCAGTACATCATGGGGGAGGACGTGCTGCTGCTGCAGGAGCAGGTGGAGGCGCTGCACTGCCAGTGGGGGGAGCTCTGCTTCCAGGTGTGTCACCCACGCGACTTCTGACGCTGTTTTACCTGAAAGAACCGCCGCGCTACCTCCATCATTGCTAGTTTTTATTGGCTTGGAGTTTTATTTCTATATATTTTGGCCTGGGGGTCACTGTATATGTACCATGTGACTACATTTCAATTCAATTCAATTTTATTACAACAGAAGTTTTCTCTAGGATCTTTCCTGAACATGAACATGAACCCCCGAGCAATTATTACATAAACAATGGCAGGTAAAAACTCCCCTAGTGGGAGAAAAACCTTAAGCCAAACAGTGGCAAGAAAAACTCCCCTTTAGGAGGAAGAAACCTGGACCAGGACCTGGACCATAAGGGGGTAGAAACCTGGACCAGGACCTGGATCATAAACTCTGTGGTTGTGTTTGTTTTGGGACTTGAGTTGATTTAATACATCTACTACTAGATGGTTGCAGATCTGGAGTCTGCGACTTAAGTGAGGGCCCGTGGTTTCCAATCAGAGGAGCTGTCTGGGGGGGTTGGGTCAGGTCACAGGTCAGCTGACTTCACTCAGGTCCTCATCCGCCTCACGAGGAACACAGAGGGGACGGGGACGGCTCTCTAACTTCATTACTGTTGTTTGATGAGCGGTTGGTCCAGGGAGACGGCCGTAACGCGCATCACCCCCCCCCACGGCTGCAGAGATCTGAGGGGGCTGATCCAGGTCCAGAACCTCACTGTCCCTCCGCTCGGGCGGCAGGACTTGGTGCTAGAAGCTGTGACTGAGGGTTAGGTGATGGAGTCTTTGCTGGGTTGGGTGGGAGGGGGTGGGGGGTGGGGGCTTGTGGGAATGGGAGAGCAGATGGGGACAGCGGGAATGTTGTTGTGAGCCGGGGGGCTTTAGGGGGAGGAAAATCCGCGTGGGGGAGGGAACTTGGTCACTCTCACTTTCATTTTGAACTGTTTGACTTGGATTAGACATGTTTGTGGGGAAACCACCGTGGGACTCATGCAGCCTCTGTTTCGGCTCCATGTCTGACGGTACGAGCAGGACCGGTGACATCACGGATGCAGATCACAGCAGTAGATCCAGCTTCTTACCCTGGATTCACACTGAAAGCGTCATAGGAGTCATAGGAGTCATAGGTGTCCGGCTGCCTTCATTTTCTATGAAAGCGCAGCAAGGGGCGTCGGAGGCGTTGGAGGCATCCAGAGCGTCAATTTGAAGTTGAAAAATCGGAATAAGTGATGGCAATTTAAAGTACAAGTGGATGTACTTAGGTAATGTCTAACCATCAAAAAACTAAGAGTATTGACGTGTGAATGCACATTTTAAGAATCCTCTGACATATTTTCAGCTGCGATAACGTCTTCTGACCCTGGATTCACACTGAAGGCACTGAAAGATTCACAAGCGTCACAGGCGTCTGGCTGCCATTCATTTTCTATGAAAGCGCAGCAAGAGGCGTTGGAGGCGTCCAGAGCGTCAATTTGAAGTTGAAAAATCTCCACTTTATGCAAATGAGCAGCGTTGACGCCGAGGCAGCGTCCAATCACAGACCGGGATTCCCAAAGCAAGAAGCCTCAATGCAGATTGTACTTTCATGTTCACACAAATGTACACTCATTCACATGCACACATGAGCAGAGCTGTGCACTAACACACTTATTTTATCAGTGTTATCAATTAATATACAGGACTGTCTCAGAAAATTAGAATATTGTAATAAAGTCCTTTACTTTCTGTAATGCAAAAATGTTAATGTTAAATACATTCTGGATTCATTACAAATCAACTGAAATATTACAAGCCTTTTATTATTTTAATATTGCTGATCATGGCTTACAGCTTAAGAAAACTCAAATATCCTATCTCAAAAAATTTGAATATTCTGGGAATCTTAATCTTAATCTGTAAACCATAATCAGCAATATTAAAATAATAAAAGGCTTGCAATATTTCAGTTGATTTGTAATGAATCCAGAATGACATTTTAGTTTTTTTTTTAATTGCATTACAGAAAATAAAGAACTTTATCACAATATTCTAATCGTAGCAAAGCTAGTGCTACGGGGGTCACCCGACAGGACAGAGGACACAGGGTTTCGTGAGGAAATCTTTGTTTGCACCCAAGACACACGTGCCAGACTCAGCAGCTTCCTCCCAGCAGAGACCTCTGGCTGGTGTGCAGCCGCTCTTTATGAAGCCAGGCAGGGTGGAGGAGCAGCCACTCAGCTGATTGGGCACACCTGTGCCCAATCAGCGTGGCTGCTCCTCCACTCTGACACACTAATGTTCTGAGACAGTCCTGTATTTCATCCAGCAAACTGACATTTTTGCTGATTTGACTGCAGTTTTTACCTGAACTGCTCATGTGAAACAGTAACTGATGGTTGAGGAGCTGGATGGTCCCAACGTTTTTATTTGCTACATCCAACGCAAAATAATTAAAAACTGTGCTTATTAATCACAAAGCACAGTTTCAACATCATGACCAAATCCGCTGGGACCCGGTGTGTCAGTGTTCACCACAGACAGACTGCTGCTTCACCGGGACCAACGATGATGGTTGATGTTGATCCAGGACCAACCTGGTTAAGGATCAAACTCACTCTTATCTACGTGGAAATAACGCTGAAATATAAAGAAGCTTCCCAAAGTGTGATCCATGGTGAAATAGGAAACTGAAGATGTGCAGTTTTGCACCGTATCTCTGTCAGATATTTTCGTTTCGAATCAAATCAAAGTTTATTTAGACGGGACAATGCATATTAATGAACACTACATTAAGCAGTGTAAATACACCGGATTTGAGCAGAAATGCTAGTTTCCACCCGCAGTCCCCACAGAAAACATCAAAACTATTCAGTCAAACAATACAATCAAACAAGGGAACAAATATAACACATACATAGTAGCTAAATAGATTTAGCAGCATTTAAAAGCAGTAGGGATTGTATCTAAAGTGACTTGAGCAAAAAATGCTTATTACAATAATGAAATAGCAGCGATGGTAATATTATGGTACTGAGAGTATCCAAGTTGTGTGACATACAAAGTGTATGATGCACATTGCCCTGGTACGTACGAATTAAAACAGATAATTAACATTACCCCTTGTACTGTCTTCGGGTGAAGGGAGGGTGAAGAGAGAAAAGAAGGAATGAAGGAAGGGAGAAAAGATGGAAGGAAGGAAAGAAGGAGAAAAAAAGGAAAGAAGGGAGGAAAGAAGTAGGAAAGGGAGTAAGGAAGGGAGAAAAGATGGGAGGGAGGAAAGAAAAGAGAAAGGAAGGAAAGGGAGAAAAGGAAAGAAGAGAGGGAGGAAGGAATGGAGAAAAGGAAAGAAAGAAGGGAGTGAGGGAAGAAGGAAGGAATGGAGAAAATAAGGAAAGAAGGAAGGAAAAGCAAAGAAGGTAATAAAGGAACAAATGACGAAAGGGAGGTAGGTAGGAAGAAAAAGGAGTAAAGGAGGGTAAAAAAGGAGGAAAGAGGAAAGGAAGAAGGAAGGAGAGAGCATGGCAGGAGGAAAGAAGGATAGAAGAATTGGGTTTTGACCCAAAGACAGCACAAGGGTTAAGACAAACTACACAAACGTTTAGATCTTGGGATCCTGTCTGAGTAAGGGCTTGTTAAGTCCTTTGACCTTTGAGTTTGAAGCATGTTGTAATGTTTTTAAGTTCCTGTGTATAAACTACCGTGCAGCAGTCATGTCTTCATCTCAGGATTAGGGCGGGGAGCTTCAGCTCGGTGTCTGACTGGAGCAGATTAATGTCAAACGTGTTCAGCCATGACCGTATCATGACGTCCTGCACCCCCCCCCCCCCCCCCAGTCTGGGCCCTGGTCCAGGTTCCCCCCCCCCCCCCCCCCCCCCCCTTATGATCCAGGTCCTGGTCCAGGTTTCTTTCCTCCTAAAGGGGAGTTTTTCTTCCCACTGTTTGGCTTTTCTCCCACTAGGGGAGTTTTTACCTGCCATTGTTTATGTAATAATTGCTCGGGGGTTTATGTTCATGTTCTGTGTCTCCAGAAAGATCCTAGAGACAATTTCTGTTGTAATAGACCAGGGATCGGCAACCCGCGGCTCTAGAGCCACATGCGCCGCCCTGGTGGCTTCTGGAGCCTTTTCAAAAATATTTAACCTTTTTTTTTCCCCTTTTTCTCCTCTTCTTTTTCTTTTTTCTTCTTTTTTTCCTTTTTCCTTTTTTTCCTTCTTTTTTTCTTTTTTTTTAATCTCGACATTTCAACTTTTTTCTCGAAATTTTGACTTTTTTCTCGACGTTTCGACTTTTTTCTCAACATTTCGACTTTTTTTTCTACTTTTTTCTTGAGATTGTATTTCAACATTAATCTCGACATTTCGACTTTTTTTTCAAAATTTGGAATTTTCTTCACAAAATTTTGACTTTTTTCTCTACATTTCGACTTTTTTCCCGTACTTCAACATAATCTTGATATTTCAACTTTTTCTCGACATTTTGACTTTTTTGTGCATAATGAAAAAAATAATCTTCCCCCAGTTCTAACTAATATAGAAACATGCAGCATGTGTTGTCTTCATTCTAAGGCTTATACAAGACTTCTCATTTTTTGCGGCTCCAGACAAATTCGTTTTTTGTGTTTTTGGTCCAATATGGCTCTTTCAACGTTTTGGGTTGCCGACCACTGTAATAGACGCTATATAAATAAAATGTAAATTGAAACCAATCCAGGGGCGTGGAGGCCTCCGGCCCGGCGGGATCTCCAGGCATGAAGAGAGCAGCTTGCCTCTGAAAGCGACGCCGCTCATCTCAATCCTCTTTGTGGCAGGTGTCCCTGCGTAAACAGGAGATCGCCGACCGCCTGAACGCCTGGATAATCTTCAACGAGAAGAATAAGGAGCTGTGTGAGTGGCTCACCCAGATGGAGAACCAGGTGGTGCACAGCGCCGACCTGAACATCGAAGAGATGGTGGAGAAGCTGAAGAAGGTGAGAGGACAGTCCGGACCAACGCTCACCACACGTCCATTCACAGTCCAGTTCCGTTGTTTTTGTAGATTAAAAAAAGGATCAAACGTTTAGAGGAGGTCTTTTGACCTTTCTAAACAATGAGGAGAATAAATACATTCATAATTAAAGCTGCAAGCAGCGATGAACGGGCCCTCGCACTCACGGCTACCGCCCCCATAAGCATATCAGACATGACACCACCCACGACTTCCTATGTCAAACCATTCAAAAGATATAGCAGAAAAAAGGGACAACCAATCAGAAGAAGGGGCGGGGCTAATTCAGGCCAATGAAGGTCAAGGACTCCATACAGAATCTGATGACACCACCCACGACTCTCTATGTCAAACCATTCAAAAGTTATGGCAGAAAATAGGAACTATCACATATCGACCAATCAGAAGAAGGGGCGGGGCTAATTCAGGCCAATGAAGGTCAAGGACTCAATACCGAGTCTGATGACACCACCCACGACTCTCTATGTCAAACCATTCAAATGTTATGGCAGAGAAAAGTTTTCTAGGGGGCGCTGTTGAGCCATTTTGCCACGCCCATTAATGCAAACCATGAAATATCAAATTTATCACCAGGCCTGGCTTGCATGCAAAATTTGGTGACTTTTGGGGAACTATCAAATATGGACCAATCAGATGAAGGGGGAGCGCACTTTTTGGCGTCTAGCGTCGCCACGGTAACGCTTTTGAAAGAGAAAAGTAATGCGCGTCGGCGCAGGATGGAGACGCACATTTTGATAATGTAATAAATTAATTAAAATAGCTTATATCACGGTCTGTGTGAATACTCGATTCTGATTGGCTGGCAGGTGTCCATTAAAATTGTTAATGTACACCTAGAAAACAAGTTTGGTCAAATTGCCTGTTATCTTTAATATCATTGTGCTGGATCAACTGCCAGGTGGTAACCACGGCAACAGAGATTTGTTACTGTACCATAGCCGAGCGGAGCTGAGCGGACTACAATATCTCCCGTTGCTAAGTCGTATCTCAGGTCCGTCCTAGTTACTGGAGAATCAACACTGTGGCCATTGCATAAGGACCTTATGGGACGGTAGCAGTGGCGCCACCAGGGGGGCGCCAGGGGTGGCCATGGCCCCCCCTACAGATTTGCTGGCCACCCCACTTGGCTCAATAAAAAAAAAGAAAAAAAAAAAACTTGCCGGTCACATTCTATGGTCAGTTATGCGTTTCATCCCAAATAATTTGGGCCAAATGCAGAGCCAGCCAGACCCAGGAAGCCGCTCTTGATCTGCCATCACTCACATTAGTGCTATTTGTGCCAATCCCAATGTTCACCGTACTTTCTACCACTAGCCCTAAAAACTTTTTACTACTTTAACTTGCTACGTCACTGCGTGGTTTACGTTCGGGTACGTAAGCGACTGCGTAGTTACGTTTGCACATACGTCACACCATATCAGGAAGCTGAGAGCTAAAAGCTGTTTTAATTTCAGCTGTAGCGCTGTTAATATGCCACTTTATTAAGTTTTAATATTTTTTCAGGCTTAAAACTAACCTACGCCGTAGGCTCTGCGTTGCTGTAACACGGAACCATAAATCAGCCTTTATTCTGGCGAGATCTGAAGTTACAACGTAACAACGAGCAAGCGAGTGATTATGTACATTCACTGAGTGTAGTGAAGTATGGTAGAGAGTATTATGAAAGTAAAATATATATTTCTCGCTAGAAATGTAATCAAAACGCATTTTTATGCAGAAACTAACTCAAAATATTGATTTTATTCACTAAAAATGAGAAATGTCCGCCATGTTTTTTTGTTTGATTCAGTCTGCAAATGATGACGAAAAGCATTCTGGGAAATTTTTCTGACCCTCGGTCAGCGAGTCAGCATCTGAAAACCCTCGCTCTTTAGGGCTAGATTGATACTCCCTACCCAACGTTATGCCCACTAGCCCTACATGCAAAGAGGAATTGGGACACCACTACCCTCACGGGAACGCACAAAATTTAGGGGTAGGACTGAAAAGTAGGACTAGGGGGGGATTGGGACTGGGCCTTAGTCTATGCACATTAGACCATTAGTAACATTAAATGAAACAATAAACCTAAGTATATCAGTAGGCGTTACTTTAAGTATTTCTGAGCCTGTATACTACAACAGTATAATAAAATCCTGTAATGATAGCTTTTAGTTTTGGTGTCCACCCCAAGAATGCGGCGCCCCTGGACGGTAGTGATTGTTCCAGGTATTAGTCAGACCCTCAGGTGTTACCAAGGAAACTGAGTTATGGCTTGTTAAAAAACTTTGTAACTTGGTTCCAACGGCTGCAGACGAGAGATTAAATAGTCCGCTAAGCCGCTCAGCTGTGGCTTGTTATAAAACAAAAGATTTCAACTGAAAACACATTAAAGCATGAATAACTGATTTAATATTTATGTTTTTTGGTAAGTGACCGTGGTATAAGCGGGATAATGCCCTTCGAGGTGACATTAACATAAATATATGGGCTTCGCATCGGACGGTTCACGCCCCGCGTTGTCCATATATTTATGTTAATGTACACCCCGTCCGGCATTATCCCTTACTTATGTCATATAATTGCAAAGTTAGCTGTTAGCAGAGCTCTATTCTGCTCCTTGGTTGGATGTTTCCTGTTGTGGACAGTCCTGCTCCAGGTTCCCAAGGTCAAGGTATGGAAGGTATCTACACAGAGATAGTCACTCATGATGTACAGCAGCTTCCATCACCAGAACTGGGCCGTCCCAGAACCACGGCTGGGTCGCCAAGCAGAGGAACAGAAAACGTTTAATACAGAAGACAAGATGTGGGCTGAATCATCAGCCGTTAACCTTCCCTGCTCGCAGGCGCGTCAATTGGGTATGGCAAGGTATGGCAGCTGCCACACCTTGGCTTCAGGGGAAAATGTAAATATCTTGAAATGTGGTGTCCCTGACGACAGTGGTCGCTAGGTCAATCTCTATTTTAGCATGCTTTGCAGTGTTACTAACTTACAAAAATGAAAAGGATTCAGGCAAACCCGCAATTTTTTTTCAAAAAAAGGAGGCAAGTGATGGGTCAAATGTTGTTCCAGCAGTGGAGGGAGAAGGAGCAGGTAGGGAAAGCGGGAGTCAGGGTATTAACGAGTAGGGATGGGAATTGATAAGATTTTTTCGATTCCGATTCCATTTTCGATTCTGCTTAACGATTCGATTCTATATCGATTCTCTTATCGATTCTCATTTGGAAAAAAGGAGAAGAAACAATTTTAGTATCAACTTTGTTTTAATAAAACAAAGTTGATACTAAAATTGTTTCTTTGTTTCAATTTCTTTGTTTCTCTGATCTTTTTTGTTCAAAGATATAAAACTTTTATATCTTTGAACAAAAAAATATAAGTGAGGTGTTAAGATGCCCCCAGCCTTGGGCTCCTCGATGGTGCCTAAAGTATGAATTATGGTTCCGCGTTAAATCGATGCAGAGCCTACAGCGCAGGGTACGCGATGATGTGCACCGTACGGTGCGTGTAGCCGCGAACCCTACGCCGTAGGCTGTGCGTTGGTGTAACGCGGAACCATAAATCAGCTTTACCACACGCCGGCTGACTCCGTGTTCCCAGCGCATCAGCCGGCCGAGTCCTAACAGTTTCCCCCCTTTGTTGAAATGTCCACATTGCAAGAATTGTCGCCCTGTTGTCATCCTTTTTGGTAAAATGTAACCAAACTTTCGAGCGTTTATGCCGCTTTGTCCCCGTGTTTTCCTGCTGGGCGCGAATGCGCACATTGCGCAACGTGTTTGGTGACGTCATTCGCGCCCACTGGAATCGATAAGGGAATCGTTTGCGAAAAAGGCAAACGATTCCAAGGAATTGAAACACTGGGAACCGGTTCTCAACAAGACCCGGTTCTCGATTCCCATCCCTATTAACGAGGCTGTTAGCCGCTCCTTGTCCACGTTATATTGTTGCACTGACATAGTGAATGAAGTGAACAGAATGAGTTAAATTGCGTTTGTCAGATACGCTTTTTCTGCTCTCTAACTCTGCCACTTGCTGTCCATGGTGCCGAAAATGGATGCGTATTGTGTAAAGGTGCAGGGACTGAATTGATCAACATGTTGTTAAAGTGTAGTGTTCGTAGTTAGCAGGATGTGAGTGAGACTGGAATTTGAAAAAGTTCCCATTTTCTTGACCACTCAGATAAGCTACATAGCAGACCTCTGTGATGAGTATTTGCTGGGCATGTTGGTTGATACTGTAGTTCAGTTCTGTGACTCGTAACCTTGCCATACCTTAGCTTTGACTGAATTGACGCCACCGCCCGCTCGTACCGAGTACGTCAGCATGCTGTGAAGTGTCAGCTGTGTAGAGGGGGAGCTGGGAACTCCTCCCCGACCTAAACACGACAGATGCTGCTGGTCCAGCGAGGCCACACGGCTCTCTTTTGTGTCCAACTCAGCGTCATTCACATCTGTCATGGTGTGAGGGGCAAGTGCTGGGTAATAAACGCCATTTTTGTGACTGATTGTTAACCATCGCCCCAGCAGTCACCCTGGAACACAGGGCCTTCTCAAAGACCCCTAGCCCAGACTCAAAGCGGGAACCAGATGCAGATATTAGATAACAAAAGGCTTTTATTGAATTCACCGGAGACCTCGGACCGAGTGACAAACAAATGGCTATAAACAAAAACTAGACACTATACTCTGACTATAGATAGAACAATAAACACTCCAAGAGGAGGGAAAAATAACTAATAAAAAGAAACAAACACAAAACGCTCCGTATAGAGGAAAAATAAAATAATAATAATAATAATAATAATAAATTGTATTTATAGAGCGCATTTTCACCTGAAGAACAAGTCTCAAAGCGCTTACAATAAAAATAAAAATAATTTGGCTACAAACACAAATCACTCTTAAAGAGAAAAAAACCAAGAACTATGAATTTAAGCTAGGATATAAGTTACCAAACAAAAAATAAATCACTCTTTGACGAGGAAATAACAAAGGGCTATGAGTCTAAGCTATGGTAGAAAAATTACAACAAAAAACAAACAAAAAAATCACTCGTCACGAGGAACAAACAGCTCACTATGACGATTCCTATGGCTAGAACGTACTCAATAGTATGCACTATCCATGCTCATTCTGGAGAAATGTATTAGTGTGGATTGATGGACACTAGCTGAGCAGAAACTTCCCACAATGCAATGCAGCAGTGTTTGGTTGCTAAGTACTGCGCAGATACGTATACAGGACTATCTCAGAAAATTAGAATATTGTGATTTTCTGTAATGCAATTACAAAAACAAAAATGTCATACATTCTGGATTCATTCCAAATCAACTGAAATATTGCAAGCCTTTTATTATTTTAATATTGCTGATCATGGCTTACAGCTTAAGACTCAAATATCCTATCTCAAAAAATTAGAATATTCTGGGAATCTTAATCTTAAACTGTAAACCATAATCAGCAATCTATTAATGCAAACCATGAAATATCAAATTTTTCTTGCGTGCAAAATTTGGTGACTTTTGGGCCTAATTTCATCGGAAAATTTAGAAAGAAAGAAAGAAAGAAAGAAAGAAAGAAAGAAAGAAAGAAAGAAAGAAAGAAAGAAAGAAAGAAAGAAAGAAAGAAAGAAAGAAAGAAAGAAAGAAAGAGAAAAATTCCTACAGATACAATAGGGCCTTCGCACTGTAAGTGTTCGGGCCCTAATAAACGGAGACTTGATACATTTAAGACAATTCCTACAGAAAAAGACTGCGCGTGACCATGCGTCGTATCCATCCCTTCTGTGGTCTCTTTTTCAGGATTGTATGGAGGAGATCAACCTGTTCAGTGAAAATAAAACGCACCTGAAGCAGCTTGGAGAACAACTCATCACAGCCAGCAACAAAACCAAGGAGACTGAGATCAACGACAAGCTCCGAGACGTCAACGCCCGCTGGCAGCACCTGTTTGACCACATAGAGGCCAGGTAGGGCCAACCTTTACCTGTTTGACCACATAGAGGCCAGGTAGGGCCAACCTTTACCTGTTTGACCACATAGAGACCAGGTAGGGCCAACCTTTACCTGTTTGACCACATAGAGACCAGGTAGGGTCAACCTTTACCTGTTTGACCACATAGAGACCAGGTAGGGCAAACCTTTACCTGTTTGACCACATAGAGACCAGGTAGGGTCAACCTTTACCTGTTTGACCACATAGAGACCAGGTAGGGCAAACCTTTACCTGTTTGACCACATAGAGACCAGGTAGGGTCAACCTTTACCTGTTTGACCACATAGAGACCAGGTAGGGTCAACCTTTACCTGTTTGACCACATAGAGACCAGGTAGGGCCAACCTTTACCTGTTTGACCACATAGAGACCAGGTAGGGCCAACCTTTACCTGTTTGACCACATAGAGACCAGGTAGGGTCAACCTTTACCTGTTTGACCACATAGAGACCAGGTAGGGCCAACCTTTACCTGTTTGACCACATAGAGACCAGGTAGGGCCAACCTTTACCAACGTTGGGGTGGGGGGCCTGCTGTGGTGGGGGGCCTGCTGGGGAGGCCCGGGGACCACACCGGGGCCTTAATAATATCATATAGAACTCAACAATATCATTAGTTATAATTCAGTGTACAGCTTCACCTACAAGATAAGACCTAGATCAGAGGATAGACATTTAAGTTTCAATGAACAACTGTTTTTATTAGCGTATCTAGCGTATCTATCTCACCTCACTATAGAAGGAATGCGCATGACGTCACAGATGCGACTTCACAGCGGGTTTCGCCCACTGAGTGTCAGAAAGACTGAGTGTCAGAAAGACTGAGTGTCAGAAAGACTGAGTGTCAGAAAGACTGAGTGTCAGAAAGACTGAGTGACAGAAAGACTGAGTGTCAGAAAGACTGAGTGTCAGAAAGACTGATTGTCAGAAAGACTGAGTGGCAGCATAAACTTCCAGTTTGAGCAACTAGAAAACATCTAAAATGGGAAAGAGCTGTTGTGGGATCGACTGTACTCATAAATTTAGCAAGAAATCGGAGTTATCGTTTTACAGACTGCTGAAAAATAGGAGAGACAAATGGATCGCTGCAATCGCAGACACAACTGGATTCCAGGCACCGAAACGTGGATTTGTGATTCCCATTTTGTATCAGGTAATGTTGGATTTTTGGGTAGCTAACGTTAAACGGTCAAATCATAAAGTTCGGTGTCCTCATCACTTTAATTTCTACAACAAATCCTGCCTTGAAGTCGAACCAAGCGTCAAGACTTTTGTATGCCTTCAAGCTTTGCTTCGTGTATTTCCCCGGCGTAGAAATTAAGTACATATAAATATCAGGAAACTGGATTTGTGGCCAAATATTAATGTCCATGGACCACTGGTTCTTGGTAACTGTACCAAATATTAATGTCCATGGACCACTGGTTCTTGGTAACTGTACCAAATATTAATGTCCATGGACCACTGGTTCTTGGTAACTGTACCAAATATTAATGTCCATGGACCACTGGTTCTTGGTAACTGTACCAAATATTAATGTCCATGGACCACTGGTTCTTGGGGTAACTGTACGGGTCACTGTCAAGTCCAACTGACTAAGGCTGACTAAGGGGGCGTGTCCAGTGGGGAAGTGACATCAATGCAGACCCTCTATTGGTGATGATGTTCCACTTCTGAGAGATTCTTCTTCTTTATTTTCCTGTTTGTTGTTCACATGACTGTTGATAAACCTGGTGGCATCTTCATAGATAGCGAGACTTCAAACCAAAGAAGATGAAGGTCTCGACTTTGCAGAACATGGACGGAAACATTTTTAGTTTTGGACAAATTATTGTCGTTTTCTTCTGTTGCGACGAAGGCAGCAGATTCATCCGACGTTACAAATCCTAGACTATAAAATAATGGACGAAGCGTTAGGTCAGGGACACGCCCACCACATGTCAATCAAAGGTAGCTACCGAAATATCTGCAGAGATGTATCGCTTATTTACTCTCCCGCCCCCCCCTGGGGCATGTTGTTAGTTAGGTGACAAAAACCCACTAATTAAGAGCAAACTTCACAAGCAGTGAGGTTTTGTCTAGTTCAGCGGTCGGCAACCCAAAATGTTGAAAGAGCCATATTGGACCAAAAACACAAACAACAAATATGTCTGGAGCCGCAAAAAATGAAAAGTCTTGTGTCAAAAGGTGAAAAAAAGGTAAAAAAAAGTCAAACATTTTTGAAAATGCTCCAGGAGCCACTAGGGTGGCGCTAAAGAGCCCAGGCGGCTCTAGAGCCGCGGGGGTGCCGACCCCCGGTCTAGTTTGAATGTTTCGTGCTTTAGGCAGCATCACCAGAGGAGTCATTTACATGAGAAGATGGAACTCTGTTGAAAAGTTCAGCCTTCTGGCTCCCTACATCAGTGCTTATTGCTTCAGAAAAGTTATGGTTGCAGGTTAATGGATTTCACTTCAAAGGGTCACTCAGACTGACACAACCCAAACCCCTGACCTGCATTAACCTGCTTGGAAAAGTTTGATCACAATATTTGATTCTGGCAGGCAGCTCCACGGCGGGACAGGGACAACGGGTGAATACAAAGACCCAGCCGAGCAGTCTGTAGACAGTAGGGGTGTAACGATACACTAATCTCACCATACGGTACGATACACCATATTGAGGTCACGATAACGATACGGTACAATATTATAGCAGTATTTTTTAACAACTTTAAATGAGGAACATATGACTGGAAAAAATTGTCTTTTATTTGAAAGACCATTTTCCACAAACTGAACTAAAAGTAAATGTCAGGTTTGCATTACCTGTATGCATCCTCAGTTTCATGCAAGTGAAAATATTTAGCCACAAACTGAATAGTTTCTCTCATGTATGACTTGACTTTTTTATTTTCCAGAAATTTAACAACTAAAATGAAATAAATAAATAAAAGTAGATAAATAAACTATGAAAAGTCCCAAACTCAAACTACAACATGATTGTTATTGATCTTGTGCCAGAGCTCAGAGCTTCACCTGCTCCAGCCTGAGGCCGTAAGGTGAACCTGTTATCGTTTCATCCTCCCACCATCGGGGACGACACAATCTTTACATCATAAAAAACATTGATTCATGTTCACCTTATAAGTTAAAGTTCTGAACTCAAAACCCCCCAAGAGTCCCGTGATCGGGACCAAAACGGTACTAGTTTCTTCTGAGCGTAGTCAGATTTTGGTCCGCGGGTCGAGGTCGTCACGTGATCCCGCTGCACCAATAGGATGTTACTAGTAAACACAATATATTCATATTAATAACCCAATATCGCGCTACAGTTTGTCACCTCCACGACACGTATCGTGACGTTTTTGTATCGTGAAATTTCGTGGCACGATATATTGTTACACCCCTAGCAGACAGGGATCTGCAGACCAGGGTCCGGATTCACCAATATGTTCTTAAGAACGATCTTAAGAAATGTCTTAACATCTAAAATTAAGAAGTTCATAAGAAAGTTCTTAAGTGCAATTCCTCAATATTTTCTTAAGAACCGTCTTAAGAACTGTAATTTCTTATGAATTTCTTATTTTCCCAATTAAGAACAAACAACATGAGA